>NC_056743.1:212196162-212211162 GCF_019279795.1 Protopterus annectens | reverse complement strand
CATGTCACATACTTTAATCCCAAAAAAAAGTCTTAATAATGCTCACAAAATGTTTCATATCCAACACCACCACCAATCACACCTCCTCATAGACGGGGATATTCATCCAAACGCTGGCCCAAACTATAACAATACCAATAACCTACATAATGTAACTTTACCAATGTATTCCACACTAGCTAAAGCTCCTAACTCCCTCCTGATTGCTCACCTCAATATTAGAAGTATCAACAATAAAATTTCCCACTTGCATGCACTCCTAGATCTGCACTCATTTGACATTTTATGTCTCACAGAAACATGGCTAAAACCTACTACACTAGACCAGGAAATTACCCCACCAGGTTATAATATCCTTAGACATGACCACAAAACCAAAAAGGTGGAGGTATAGCTATTATCTATAAAGCTAATCTCCAACTTTCCCTCTTTAACAAGATTCCATCATTAGACACCAAATCCGAATTGCTATCAACCAAACTCCAAATAAACAACTCAAAATCTATCTATCTTACCTGTATGTATCTTCCTCCTGGAAACAATACTAATACTCTTGAAAACCTACTTAACTACCTATCTACCCAACTACCACAAGAAACCATTGTACTTGGAGATTTCAACATAGACTGGCTCACCTGTAGTTCCCTGACCCCAACTAACCATTTAAATCTATATGTCTTCTCTCAGTTAATAAACACTTCAACTAGAATTCATAAACCTAACGGGAAAGAATCCACCCTTGACTGGATACTTACAAATAACCACCCTAACAATTATACTCCAGGAACCCTCCCCGATAATGTCAGTGACCATATGCTCACTTAAATTATTAGACAAAAGGTTCACTTCCCAACTACACATAATGTCAAAACTGTACACTCTAAAAAATTCTTTAATCCTGATATTTTTCTAAATGAACTAAAAGCATGTGATTGGTCACCACTAACCTATCTGGAACTTAATGAGGCTGTAACCTATTTTAACACTACCTTTCTTCAAATACTAGATCACCACTCACCTTACCACTCTACTAGAATAAGATCCAAATCTGCCCCATGGCTAACTAAACAAACTAGGCAAAAAATGCTCCTTAGAAATAAAATATGGGCTAAATGGAGAGCTAGCAAATGCCCATCTGACCACCTCCTTTTTAAACAATTGAGAAACAACACCAAAAGAGATACTCTTAGGGATAAAAAAAGAGTTTTACCTAAACCTCCAACAAACTTCACAACAAACTCCACAGAAATTTTGGTCAGGTATTAACAAACTTCTTCAGCCAGGAAACACTACTACTCCCACCCCATTAGGTTTCAACCAAAATAATTCCAACCAAATCCCTGATGCCTTCAATAACTACTTTACAGATGCCATACAATCCCTAGCCAACTCATTACCACCTTTAACTGTTTCTCCATCTAATTCCTCCAAGACTCTATCCCCCACCTTTCATATACACCCAGTTCCTACATCTCTTATACAAAAGCTACTTAATAAACTAAAATCTTGCACCCCATCTGCTGACCGTCTCCCATCTGAATACCTTCAAATTGCTGCTAAAGCCATAGCCTACCCCATATCCATCCTCATTAACAGAACCATCTCTGAAGGCAAAATTCCTACCATATGGAAAGTATCCATCATCCCTCTACATAAAGGTGGAACCTCAGTTGAGCTCACTAACTACCGACCAATTGCCTTACTCCCCCCATTAGCTAAGATAATGGGAAAATGTATTCACAAACAACTACTCAACCATCTTCTACAGAATAATCTACTAGCCAACTGCCAACATGGCTTTAGACCATTCCATAGCACTACTACTGCTCTTCTCTCCTTTACTGACTCTATAAACAAAAATCGTAACAATAACTCCTTTTCCTCTGCACTATTCATAGACCTGTCAAAAGCCTTTGATATGGTTAATCATACTCTTCTTCTAGAGAAACTAAAGTACCTTTCTCTGGATCCACTAGCATTACAATGGTTCAAATGTTATCTTCTAAACAGACAGCAAGCTGTACTCTGGGAAAACAATCTGTCTTCATTACTTCCTGTAAATATTGGAGTCCCTCAAGGCTCTATCTTAGGTCCCCTACTTTTTTCCATATTTATTAATGACCTCCACATGAACATACCCCAAGCCACCTGCATTCAATATGCAGATGACTCTACCTTAATCTGCACTGCTAAAAACATATCCTCCCTCCAGTCCCTCACCCAAACTGCTTTCCAAAATGTTGAAAACTGGTTCATGCAACACCGCCTTCTCCTCAATCCTAAAAAAACAAAACTACTGCTTTTTACTCCAACTCATAAGTCACCCACTCCAATCTTCACTATAACCTCTAACAATGCTACTAACATTGCACCAGAAACTACCACCCGCCTACTAGGTGTCACAGTTGATAATCATCTTAACTATGACAACCATATTAACTCCACCATAAAGTCGGTCAACAAAAAACTTGGTACTCTCTATAGAATTAAACTCTTCCTTACCCCCTCAGCCAGAAAAACTATTGCCCAAACCCACCTGATTTCCACCCTTTTCTATGCCTCTGCTATATTTACTAACCTATCTAAAAATAACATCTCCAAACTCTCTACCTGCTATAATAGCATAGCTAGATTCGTCACATCCTCTCCCTTTAAAACTCACCACTGCATTAACCTTAAACAACTAGGATGGCTAGAAATACAGAACCATTTACTCTATCAACAGTTACTGATCTCCCAAATGATCCTATACCATCCCAATGACACCCCCTTCCTCACTAATCTGATTTCTTCATATAAAAATCTGGCTGTACTACGTTCAGCAAATAAACTCCTTGTTGCCTCAATTAAATCTAACAACAAAGCTGGTGATTCACTTTTCTCAAATACTATAGGGAAAAACTGGAATCAGCTCCCTCCTGAACTATCTACCCTAGCATCCACCTCTCAATTAAAAAAACACATTAAAGAACATCTGAAAACTCGGTGGCTCTGTCCTTGTGCTAACCCCGACTGAAACTTTATTTCCCTCCAGCTTATACCCTTCCCCTCTCCCCCATTTTTTCCCTCCAAATCTAGTTACTTCTCTTTTACTTTCCTCTTAGTAATACAATTTAATTTAAGGACTTTACTCTTTCTACCCCATACCCTTTTTGTTTCTTATATACTTGCTTATTTATATTTAGTTTAAATTTTAGTATAATGACTATAGTCTTCATTTTTATAACTATATTTCCTTTTTTTAGTTTATTTGACTTAGTTATACATTTTTTAAACGGTGTTATTGTTTTTGTTTGGAGCTTTTCTCCCCGGGCCTCTACTGAAAATGGACATATATCCAGCTAGACTAGCCCGGTCAACAAATGTGGGTACCATATATTTGATCATGGATTGCATTCATCAAAAGCCATTTTTGGGTTCATAGTTGATCGAGGGCAGGGTATGCTAAGTGAAGGACTGGTTGAATTGTTCTTATCAAATTAAGTTAAGTAAGAGTGGGTTTGTGCATTACAAACAAATGTTTTGGTATTGGGAATGAGTGTGTGCATGTTCTGTGTGCCTTATTTAGTGGTACCATTAAGGAAAGGGTATTTTGCATCTAATATGTACATTTACATTAGGAGGAGGAGGATTAGTGTTAGTGAAGTGTTACACATACACTTCATATGAGTACTGTGGTGCGGGTGGTGTAGCACATCTATATATACAAGTATCTCACCAAACTTCACTAACAAACTAGAAGTAACAAACAAATCATCATTATCAAAATTTATTTTTTATTTTTATTTATTTTACATTTGTTTACCAGGATGGTCCGACTGGATATATGTCCATTTTCAGCGGAGGCCCTGGGAGAAAAGCTCCAAGTTAGTAGATTACATTACATTAGTAACATTTACAAATTAACACAGTTTACAGTCTTCAGTAAGGTTACAAACATTTACAGAACATGGTAGACGACTAAGAGTTTCACACAGGGTTTACACAGATAAGGACTTTATCCCATAATGAGCTCTAGATATGCCACAAAGCAAAGTCATATACATTTTAGAGTCAAATGACAGATTTAATTAGGCAAGATATCCAAAACCAGAGGTAACATCAGCAGTATTTCAACTGTTACTAATAGGACCAGCAGTGGCATCAGCACTGTGCCAACTTTCAGTAATGGAACCTGAGGTAAGTACCTTAGAGGGCGTTTGGCCTCTGTATGTCTGCCTTCTCACTCCTTACTCTACTTACCTCTATGGCTATAGAGTACCTGAAACCCAGTGGATTAGTGACAGCCTTGTAACTGCTTGTCAGAGAAGTGAATTCCCACTCGTTTCAAAAACTTCAGCTGGCAACTGGTCATCAAGCAGAGTGAAAAACTGTCAGTCCTTAATGAAAGTACAAACTGTAATGGACAGTGTAAAACCCACTTCCACAACCCTCATGAACACATATATAACACTTACTATGTACCATTTTTTTAAGAATACATAATCAGCCAACCTGAGATGTGTCATCCACAGCTATCAACTTACTGACTGTCCCACAACTTCATCACTATATTTCAGTGTCTGACTGAAATGGAGCATGTAAATGAATAAATCCACTGCAGAAAAAAGCCTGAAAAATCCCAAGTGATGTGTCACTATAGGAAGAAAATGCCCAGTGAAAAATCAAACTTACACAGCCTCAACAATTCATAATGCATTTATTTACCGGATGCCAAAGTTCTGCAAAACAGCTCTGATTCTTAAATACATTAATTAAAGTTTAAAGTTTAACAAAATACTCAGTTAACTTGCTTTCTTAATACAGTAATTTATTTTTTTTGTAGAAGATAACTTGCTTTCATAACGCAGTAATTTTTTTCTTTGTAGCAGATAAAAGAAAGAAAGGAAATGTGATTTTGAAAATGAAATATAGTTAAGCAGCAGAACTTCCTTGTTTTAATGAGCAGAGTCCACGTTGCATTGGGTCTAGTTTCCACGGCAGTCTTAATCCAATGAAAAGTGGCAATCCTTGACACTGTCATATTTCATTTCAGTAGGGTACCCTATGGTTCTACTCCTCCCACTTTTGCTGTCATTCATTCAGAGATTACATCACTAACTTATCATTGACTGAAAACTGCCAACAGATGAAAAACCAGTTCAGAAAAAATGTACACGGTTATTTCTTTAGACAGCAAGGAATAAATAATTGTAATCATAAAAGTGGACTTCAGTGAACTAAGATATAACACCTAAGTAAATGCTAAATTAAACATGTGAAGAGACTACAGCACTAAATGTGTGTTTCTTTGCTTTCTCTACAGGCCTGAATTAGAAAAATAGATATAAATAACTTGAGCTGAATGGTATTCTGAATATACACATATATATATATATATATATATATATTTTATATAAATATATATATATATATATATAAAATATAAATATATATATATATATATATATATATATATATAGTACAGTTATGTACACTTACAATAAATGTAGATGTTCGAGTGTATTCACTGTTGCAGTCATCACACTGCAGGTAGCCCTCAGTCGGCCCGAATACCAAAGTCTTGGGATTTCGGCATCGGATGCTGTCGCCTCTTCCATGACGTCAGGTCATCAGGGGTATAAAACATGCAGCCGATGCCATTACATCAGTTTTTCTTGCCCCAAATGTCAGGAGCTCCCAAAATAGGAAGCAATTACATAGTGTGGAACACCTCTAGTAAAAAGTAAATACCATTGCCATAAGATATGGCCAAAAAGAGGATAGGTAGAAAGTACAGAGATGTTGGGGGGGCTGGAGGGAGGGT
The DNA here is from genome assembly GCF_019279795.1 of Protopterus annectens. Classification (NCBI taxonomy): domain Eukaryota; kingdom Metazoa; phylum Chordata; order Ceratodontiformes; family Protopteridae; genus Protopterus; species Protopterus annectens. The sequence goes on along the minus strand of NC_056743.1, from coordinate 212,205,356 downwards.
AACTAGGACTGCAACAGTGAATACACTCTAACATCTACATTTATGGTAAGTATAGACAACTGTACTGTGTTCTTAGTGTTTCACTGTTACAGTCATCACACTTGGGTTGAATCCCAAAGCTGAGGAAGGGTGGAGGCAGTCAAGAAGTATTAGGGCTGGCTAGCAGGCCTTGTAAGACTGCTGTGGCAAATCCAGCTCTGGATTTAGAAAAGACAGGTAAATGGTAATGCGTGGTGAAGGTGTGTACAGAACTCCAGGTTGCAGCTTCCAGGATGTCCCTGGTAGGGACTCCCCTGAGAAATGCTGTAAAGGTTGAGGTAGCCCTAGTGGAATGAGTTCTGATCCCCAGGGGGGTAGGTTTTCCATGGTGTTAGTAGCAGAAATTGATGCAGTGTACTATCCCATTCAAAATGGTTTGCTTTGAAATGGCCTTGCCCTCTGCCCCTGTAGCAAAGCTGACTGGCAGCTGGTCAGACTTTCTGAAAGGCTTACTTCTGTCAAGTTAGAATCTGAGCTATCTGTGCACATCCAAGGAGTGCAGGATCCTTTCCCCTTTATTCTGAGGATTAGGGGGAAAAGGTTGGTAAATGAATGGATTGGTTTAGAGCCACACTGGATACCACCTTGGGCATAAATGATGGGTTAAGTCCTGAGGGAAACCCTGTCAGCATGGAAAATAATGAAGGGTTCCACAGCCATTAGTGCCTGCAACTCAGACACTCTCCTAATTGAAGTTATGACTAGATGAAAGGCTGTTTTCCAAGAGAGGAATTTTAACTCTGCTGTAGCAGCAGGCTCAAAAGGGGGGAGCGTGAGCTACTCTAGTACAAAGAGAAGGTCCCAGGCAGGGGTGAGAGCTCTCTTCAGGGGTCTTAAATTGTTAGCTCCTCTCAGGAACAGTTTGACCAGAGGGTAAGAAAAGAGAGGTGGCTCAGTATTATAATGAGCTGAGATGGCCGATGCATAAATCTTAATTGATGAGAGGGATAGGCCTTTGTGGAGCAGTTCTGCTAGGTAATCTAGGATTTGAAGTAAGGTGGGCACGGCTGTGTCCTTTCCTTGAGACTGGCTCTAAGAACAGTATCTTGTCCACTTTTATGAATAGGATTTCCTAGTACTATGCCTTCTGGCCTCAAGGATGACGTCCAACACCTGTTTGCTAAGGGTTGCTGGTGGTGTATTCAGGGAATAAGCCAGGCTGCAAGGTTCAGGGTTTGCAGCTGAGGATGCAGTATCTGTCCCTCCTGCTGGGACAGCAGGGAGGGTGTCTGATGTAGGTGTCAGGGTGGCACTGCTGTCAGACTGCATAGGAGTAGGTACCAGTGCTGGCGGGCCAGTCTGGTGCAATAAGGATTGTCCTTGGTCTATACTGTTTGATCTTGAGTAGTACTTTTGAGAGGAGGGGCAGAGGAGGAAAGGCATAAACTGAGAGGTTTTCCCATGTAAAAGATAGGGTAGCCACCTTCCAGGCTTGGCTGTGAGGATTTCTGGTGCAATATTTGCTAAATTGATGGTTTTGAGGGGAGGCAAAAAGGTCCACCTCTGGTGCCCCCCCACCCCACCTGTGGGTTAGAAGTCTGGATGAGTTGGTTCCAATTTCTACTTGTGTGGGTCCAGTAGATTTCTGCTCAAGTCCGCCAGTGAATTCTGTTTGCCTGGCAGGAATTGAGCTTGCAGGTGCACTTGGTTGCTCAAGGCTGTGTTCCACAGGGCCATGGCTAACCTGCAGAGGGGGTAGGAATGAGCCCCCCCCCCCCTGCTTGTTTATGTACCACATAACTGTGGTGTTGTCTGACTTTATCAAGAGTTGTCCTGGAAGGATAAGGTATTTGAAGGCTGTCAGAGCATTCTGTACAGCTAACATTTCTTTTTGATTGATATGCAGGTGAATTTGTCCTGGGCTTCATTTGCCTTGAATGCATTTGCCTGCCATGTGAGCCCCCCATGCATAGTCTGATGAGTCTGTTGTCAGGGTTTGGGTGGTGAGGGGTTTAGTGAAAGGGAGTCCCTTGTTGTGGTTGCAAGCCTCTGACCTTAGTCAAGGGACAATAGGAATCACGGTTTCCAGGTCCTGAGAATGTTGGCACCAGAGACTTAAGTACCATTGAAGTTTCCTCATATGCAGTCTTGTATATGGAATTAGTACAATGCATGAGGCCATGAACCCTAGGGCTTGCAGTATTTTTCTTGCAGATAGCTGGGTTTTGGTGGCCATTAGTTTGAAGTAGTTTGTCAAATAAACCTGCTTTTCTGGAGTAAGGAATGCCATCTGGGAAGTTGTGATCAAGCTTGCTCCCAGGAATGCAATCTTTTGGCTGGGCACCAGATGTGATTTCTTTTCATTGATGGTGTACCCCAGATTAGTTAGACGACTCTCTACAAATGCCTGGTGCTGAAGTAACAATTCCTGACTGTCTGCCTGAATCAGGCAATCGTCCAAGCATGGGTTAATATGAATATTTCTCTGCCTGTAGTATGCAATGGCTGGAGCCAGGCACTTTGTGAATACCCTGGGCACAGTAGATAAGCCAAAAGGAAGTGCAGAGAACTGATAGTGCATAGAGCCTGCCCTGAAACATAGATATTTCCTGCAAGATTCCCTTATGAGGATGTGCAGATAAGCTTCTTTTAAGTCTAGGGTGACTAGCCAAGAGTCCTTGGCTAGCACAGGAAGCAGCTGTTGTAGTGTAAGCATTTTGAATTTTGGGACCACCAGGAAGGTGTTCAGAATAGACAGATCCAGGATAGGGTGCCAAGAGCCCTCTTTTCTGGGCACGAGGAACAGTCTGGAGTAGAAACCCTGTCCCCTTTGCTCTACTGGAACAGGTTGAATAGCCCTGATGTGGAGAAGGGAAAGTACTTGCTTTTGAGCCTCTGCCCACTGGTTTGGAGGAAGGTCTGGCAACCTGCTTGGGGTTAACAGTGAGTGGAAGTAGAATCTGTATCCCTGGGATACAATGTTTAAGACCCATCGGTCCTGTGTAATGGACATCCAGTTTTTTGCAAGCAAGGTGAGTTTTCCTCCTAGGGGTGCAAGTACTTGGGCATGGCTGGGAAGGAAGATAGACAAGTCACTGTGAACTTTTTCCATAAGGGGGTGGCTTACCAATCCCTGTTTTTGAGGGGGGAGCACTCCATTGTTTAGATCTCTGCATTCTGAGACTGTAGCCTTGGTGGTCTGTTGCCCCTGGGTTTGGACTGTGAAGGCCTGGGAGGGACTGGAAAGGACCAATTTTTAGAAGGCCAATGCCTACTGAATCTAGGTGGCTGTACTTGTAAGAAATCTTTAACAGTTTGCATAGATTTAGCTTTTTCCTCCATCTTTATAAGAACTTATTCTACTTTTGTGCCAAACAAATGGTGCTAGTTTAATGGAGCATCTAGTAATTCTGCTTTGACATGGTCTGGCATGATTTGTTCCTTCAGCCAAGCATGCCTTCTCAGTACAGACCTAGTGACAGCAGCCCTGCAAGATGCTTCGAAGGCATCAAAACCACACTGCAAAGTATGTCTACTGACTTGGTTTGGAGAATGCATTGACTCTTGCAATTCTCTATTTTCTGCAAAATCTGGAAGCAACAACATTTTTTGTTTAATTAGTTCAATAATATGCTGCTGGTACTTCAACATGTGAAACTGGCAATTTAAAGCCCTGATGCCAAGAGTTGCAGAGGTATATACCTTCTTACCCCATCTGTCTAAAGCTCTAGAATCCCTGTCTGAAGGGGTAGAGTTTTTGGCTGTAGTAGCCTTAATACCTTTAGGTCCCTGGGAAATGGTCTCTGGATCTGCAGTGAGATTCCTAAAGAGACATTTGTGAGAGTCGGGTACCCTGTAGTACCTGTCAGGCTTTCTAGGAGCTGGTGGTAAAGTATGAGGAGTAAGACTGGATTCCGTGAAGACATAATCTACAAAATCCAGGACGGGGGTATAGCTAGAGGCCTGCACTGAGCCAAGTATAAAAATTTTCCGAGTCTCTTTTTGGACTGTGGGTAGTCTTGGCATTCCCAGCGGAAATGCTCTCTTAAGGTATGCAAGGTTTCACCAAAAGAAAAGTCCTCTGGAGGGGAGGCAAAGGGAATGGAATCCTCTGCATCTGAATCCTCATAGATAGATAAGGGTATGTCCTGGTAATCAGAGGGATCAGAGTCTTCGGACTCATGGTCTGTAGAATCAGAAGGGAAATCAATTCTTTGTCTTTTAGAGGGGGAAGCCTGGCTTCCCCTAATTAGAGTTATAAGGTCTTCAGCCATTCTAAGCATTTGTTTCTGTGGCATGGGAGCTTGAGCATGGTCTTTGGTTGTCGGATTTTGATGTGTAGTGCAAACTCCTGGCCTGAGAAACTTGGTAGTTTTAGTCAGAAATGAAGTAGTCAGTTTAATACGAACATCAGAAGGTCAGAATACAGCCTCAGAAGCCGGTGTCTGCACAGCAGCTCCGGACCCATCCAAGGTAGAGACATCCACAGGTTCCATAGTCAAAGAAGCATCTTGCAGCATACCGGACTCCGAATGGGTCTCAGCAGAGGCCTGCAAATCTGTAGAAGTGGGTATCAGGGGTTGTGAAGGCACCTCAATGAGTACAGGTGGACTGGTGACTAGCTTAACGGAAGCATTGCTGGCAGTTTTGGACCTATACGGTCTGTCTCTGTCATTATCCTTACATTTTTTTGGAAGATTGGTAGTCGGATGGCTTATCTAAGCCATTTTGGAATACGGAGAAAGTACAGTTTTGTACCTACCATAAATGTAGATGTCCGATAGATATGCAACTGCAGTCCTGACATATGGGTTGTCCTGCCTCAGGCAGCCCTTCGGTCGGCCGGATTCCAAAGTCTGGGTCCGGCGTCGGCTGATGTCGCCTCCTCCCCGACGTCAGAGTGGCTGGGGTATAAGAGCATCAGCCAACGCCATCTTCTTCAGTGTTTCTTGCCCCAGATGCCAGGTGCCCTCCAAGGAAGGCTAAATTTAGTGAATGGATAAAAATTCCAGACATACAAAACAGTAATAAACAGATACACCATAACAGATATCCCCAGTTAATTTGAAAAGGGGGAGTGGACCCTAAAAAAGAGAATTACAGAGGGGTAGGAGGGAGGGAGGGAAAACCTGACTGCAGTTGCATATCTATCGGACATCTACATTTATGGTAGGTACAAAACTGTACTATGTCCTTCAAGAATGCAACTGCAGTCCTGACATATGGGTTGAATACCATAGCCAAGCTGGGGGTGGTAGGATCTAAGATAAGGATGGTGTAGCTAAAATGCCCTGCAGGACTGCAGAAGCAAAGCCTGCTCGGGATCTGGAATATAAAGGCAGGTTGTAATGTTTGGAAAATGTATGCATGGAGCTCCATGTAGCAGCTTCTAGAATGTCCTTTGTAGCCACCCCTCTTAAAAAAGCTGTGGAGGTGGCTGTAGCTCTGGTGGAGTGTGGCCTGATATTGGCTGGCACACCTTTTCCATGGAAAGAGTAGCAGAATCTGATGCAGTTTCCAATCCATTTTGAAATTGTTTGTTTGGAAATTGCCTTTCCTTGTACTCCAGCAGTGTAAGTTACAAATAACTGGTCAGACTTTCTGTTGGTCTTTGTTCTGCCCAAGTAGTAGCGCAATTGCCTGTGTATGTCCAAAGTGTGCAGAAGCTTTTCTCCTTTATTTTGAGGATTGGGAAAGAAAGTAGGCAGGTGAATTGCTTGATTTAGAGAAACCCTGGATATCACTTTTGGCATGAATGAAGGATTGGTTCTTAAAGAGACTCTGTCCTGATGGAAAATTAGAAATGGAGGTACTGCCATGAGGGCCTGTATCTCCGAGACTCTTCTTGCTGAAGTAATTGCCAACAGGAAAACTGTTTTCCAGGAGAGAAATTGCAATTCTGAAGATGCTGCTGGCTCAAAAGGAGGAAGAGTTAATTTTTCCAAGACGAAGTTGAGGTCCCATGCAGGCACTGGTGGTTTTCTTGGAGGTTTAATATTCTTTATAACTGTCTTAGCAAAGGATGTGAAAACACAGGTGGATCACAGTTGTATTTTGCTGAAATTGCTGAAGCGTGTATTTTTATGGAGGAATATGAAAGGCCATTGTGAAGCATTTCTGCCAAGTATTCTAGTATCTGTGGGATGCTCATTACTGATGCATCCTGACCCTTGTTGGCATTCCAGATGTTGAATCTCTTCCATTTGGCTGAATAACTTTTCCTGGTGGAAGGCCTGCGTGCTTCCAGTAAGATCTCTGGAACTTTTTTGGAGAGAGAGATAAGGGGAGAAGTCATGGAACCCTCCAAGCTGTCAGTTGCAATGTTTGCAGGTTGGGATGAACAGTCCTGTAATTGTGCTGAGTTATAAGCAGAGGCCTTAGTAATGGATACCAGTGCTGTCTTGGCCAGTCTGGAGCTATCAAAATGCCTTTCGGTTGTTCTGCTTTTATCTTCAGTAACACCTTGGTCATTAATGGTAGAGGTGGAAATGCATAGATTGTTAGAGAATTCTAGCTGAAAGAGAGAGCATCCATTCTCCAGGCTTGAGGATGGTGTGTCCTTGAGCAGAACTTCTTCAGATGATGATTGCGGTGTGAGGCAAATAGATCTATGTCCGGCCTTCCCCATGCATGAGTTATTTGTGAAAAAATGTCCGGATGCAACATCCATTCGTGCGGGTCCATAATGTTTCTGCTTAAACTGTCTGCCAGAACATTGTCCTTGCCTGGGACAAACTGGGATTGCAACTGTATGTTCAGTTTCAGGGACTTTTCCCAAAGAGTCATTGTTAGTCTGAAGAGGGGGTAAGAATGGGTGCCTCCCTGCTTGTTTATGTACCACATGACAGTGGTGTTGTCTGTCTTTATTAGCAGATGACCTTGCTGAAGAAATTTTCCAAAGGCCTCGATTGCATGAATCACTGCCAACATCTCTTTTTGATTGATGTGCAGATGCAATTCTCGGGGAGCCCATTGCCCTTGAATGCATCTGCCCTCCATGTGCGCCCCCCATCCATGATCTGAGGCGTCTGTTGTAATGGTTTGGCTTGCTTGAGGTTTGTTGAAAGACATGCCTTTGTTTAGCTGGCTTGTTTGTGCCCACCACAAAAATTCCTTTTGTAGACATGGAATGAGTGGAATAATTGCTTCTAAGTTGTGGCTGTGTTGAGACCATAAACTTTTTAGGTACCATTGAAGTTTTCTCATGTGTAGTCTTGCCAGTGGAATCAGAAGAATGCAAGATGCCATGAAACCCCGGGCCTGCAGGATTTTCCTTGCAGTCATCTGGGTGTGCTTTGCTAGGCTTTTGAAGTAATCTGGTAATTGTTCTTGTTTTTCTTCTGTGAGGAAAGCCATTTGTGAGTTTGTGTCCAGTTTGGCTCCTAGAAAAATTATTTGTTGGGATGGCAGTAGTCTTGATTTTTGAATGTTGACTGTGTATCCCGAAGCCTGTAGTAAGTGAATGACATAGTCCAAGTGTCTTATCAAGGCTTGCTTGCTGTCCGCTTGTATAAGGCAGTCGTCCAGGTAAGGATATATTTGTATCCCCTGAAGTCTGCAATGTGCAATTACTGATGCCAGGCATTTCGTGAATACTCTGGGCGCAGTAGATAAACCAAAAGGCAATGCTGAGAATTGATAATGCTCTGACCCTGCAAGAAATCTGAGGTATCTTCTGCAGCTGTGTCTGATTGGGACATGCAGGTATGCCTCCTTGAGGTCCAGAGTAACCAGCCAAGACCCCTTGCCCAGCATGGGAAGAAGTTGCTGTAACATCAGCATTTTGAATTTTGGCACAATAAGAAAAGTGTTTAGAGCGGACAAGTCCAGTATAGGTCTCCATTGCTTTTCTTTTCTTGGAACAAGGAACAGTCTTGAGTAGAATCCCTGGCCTTGTTCCTGAGGAGGAACCCTTTCTATTGCTTTGATTTGCAGTAGCTTTGAAACTTGTATGAGTGCCTCTGCCCTTTGATTTTGTGGCAGGTTTGGCATGCCTTGTCTTGTTGGTAAGGTATGGAAGTGGAGCCTGTAACCTTTGTCTATTATGTCCAAAATCCATTTGTCCTTTGTAAAAACGTGCCAATTTTTTTGAAAATAAGGATAATTTTCCACCTAAAGGTGCTTCTCTTTGAGCCTTGGTCGGCGGTGTCAAAGTCAAGTCATTGTGATTGTCCCTGCGGAGCAGTAGAAGTCCCTGCGCCACTTCTCTGATTAGTTGATTGCCATTGGCGGCCCCTGTAGGAGCCTCGGTATTGCCCTCTACCTCTAGCACACCTGTTTTTTCCCCTTTGGAACTTGTCAGTGTCTGGAAAGGACCAATTCTTCGAAGGCCAATTCCTGCTGAACCTGGAGAAAATCTTTGACTGTTTGTACTGATTTAGCCTTTTCCTCAATTGATTTCAACACACCCTGTGCATTAGCACCAAATAGCTTGTCTTTTTCCAGAGGTGCATCTAGAAGCTTTACTTTAACATGATCTGGCAATGTCTGTTCTTTCAACCAAGCATGTCTACGTATGACGGCCCTGTCATAGCTGCCCTACATGAAGCTTCCAATGCATCATAACCACACTGAAGAAAATGATTGCTAACCTGCTGAGTATTATGAACCAAATCCTGCAAGGCCTTTCTACCTAAAGGCTCAGGAGAGGCTAACTTTTTCTGCAAATCATCCATCAAGAAATCCTGATACTGAAACATATGAAAAAGACAGTTAAGTGCCCTCATGGCAAGGGTGGATGAGGTATAAACTTTTTTACCCAACCTCTCCAGGGACCTAGATTCCCTGTCTGCGGGCAAAGGATTTTTGGCCGTGGAAGTGGCCACTCCTTTGGGCCCTTGAGAAATAGTTTCTAGATCAACAGAGTGGGCCTTAAAGAGATGTTTATGAGATTCAGGAACCCTGTAATATCTGTCTGGCTTGACAGGAGCAGGAGGGAGAGAATCAAGAGAAGTACTGGAGTCTGAGAACACATCATCCAATACATCTAACACTGGGGGTATAGCTAAAGGCCTGTGCTGGGGTAACTTAAGGAAGGTCCGAAGTCTTTTTCTGGAGTCAGAGAAATCCTGGCCCTGCCACTGAAAATGCTCTCTCATGGAGTGGAGAATTTCCCCAAAAGAAATATCCTCAGGAGGAGAGCCAGAGGGAATGGATTCATCAGCATCAGAATCCTCGTAGGCCAGGAAGGATTCTTCCTGGGAATCTGAAAGGCC
>NC_056743.1:212113662-212191162 GCF_019279795.1 Protopterus annectens | reverse complement strand
CTGTGCAAATTATACAGCACAGGATATAATGCTCGCCAAGCACAAAGACAGATTTCACCAAGACAGGTGCACAGAAGAGACATCCAATGCAGTGTCAACTACAAGAACCACTATGAGCAGCACACATGACCAGCACCAGTCTACCACTACTAGCAACACACATGACCAGCACCAGTCTACCATTACAAGCAGCACACATGACCAGCACCAGTCTACCACTACAAGCAACACCTGATCAGCACCAGTCTACCAGCACAAGCAACACCTGACCAGCACCAGTCTAACACTACAAGCAACACCTGACCAGCACCAGTCTACCAGCACACGCAACACCTGACCAGCACCAACCAGTCTACCACTACAAGCAACACCTGACCAGCACCAGTCTACCAGCACAAGCAACACCTGACAAGCACCAGTCTACCACTACAAGCAACACCTGACCAGCACCAGTCTACTACTACAAGCAACACCTGACCAGCACAGTCTACCAGCACAAGCAACACCTGACAAGCATCAGTTTACCAGTACAAGCAACACACATGACCAGCACCAGTCTACCAGCACAAGCAACACCTGACCAGCACCAGTCCACCACTACAAGCAACACCTGACCAGCACCAGCCTACCAGTATAAGCAACACACATGACCAGCACCAGTCTACCACTACAAGCAGCACACATGAGCAGCACCAGTCTACCACTACAAGCAACACCTGACCAGCACCATTCTACCAGCACAAGCAACACCTGACCAGCATTAGTCTACCAGCACAAGCAACACACTCTAAAGCCTGGCACTTGCTCACTAAAGCAATTATATAAGTCAGCACTAAAAAAATAAAAGCACTACACCCTCACAAACTCCCCTTGAGTACCTTGTTCCCCACTGGCCCTTTTTTTCAATTATAAATGAATTCCCAATACTATTCTAGCATGTCCAAAGGTCAGTTTTCAATCTCCTCTCCAGTCCAGCTGGTGAATCTGGGAATCTTGAGGCAGTTACAACTGCCTCATGTACACAGACAACCCTCTCCTCCTCCCAACAAATTCCAACACATGTGAGAGATGCAACCATATAGCCAAACTGGAGGCTAAGCTCTCTCAACTCAGTACTGGCGTAACCAGTCAGGAGGAGAAGGAAACCACACTCACTACAATTCCAGTCTCACACAGACCTACCACGACAGCAAACCAAACACAAACATGCAAAAACATACTCGGAGGCTCTAAATAAAAATCTGCCTAAGCAGCAGAGACCTCCAAAGCAGACACCCAAGCAACCGCTACCCCAAAACAAAACACGTGCAACACATAGCTCACAAAGCCAGTGTGCTGAACAGTCACAGCCCTTAAGGCTAAACAACACACCTGATACACTTGTAATAGGTGACTATCATCAGTCACACTGACGTCCCGCTCACCTGGCTGAACAAGGAGAAGGTCACGGCGAGCTGCCTGTCGGGCGCTAGGATCCGCCACATAACACAAGCACTCAGGTCACTCCAAGGCAAGTACAAATATGACTCAGTCATTGTCCATGCTGGTGTGAATGACCTGAGATGTACCTCCCTGGACTACATGAAAAGAGACATAGAGGAACTCTCTGAGCATGTAGCCCAGGCCGGAATGACCCTGACCTTGAGTAGCATCTTACCCTCACCAAGAATGATGCCACAATATGAAGACAAGATGATCAATTTCAACAATTGGCTTAAGTATTGGTGTCATTCAAAGGGGATCCAATGCCTGTCAGCCTGGGATGACATGCTCGACAAGCCACAATGCTTCGCTAGGGACGGCTTGCACCTATCACCCCTGGGCTTTCGGATATTGGCAAAGGCTCTTGCCACCCCCATAGTGCCTTTTTTAGGCAAGGCTCAAAAGACAAACCAACCTCCATAGGTATCACAAGGGATAATAAACTAAGAGTAATGCTACTCAACGCCAGAAGTCTAAACCTCAAGATGCACGCACTCAAAACTCTCCTCAGCATGGAGAACATCGATATCTGTGCAGTAACAGAAACCTGGTTCAAGGCTCCCAAGAGCACCCCAGCACTACCAGGTTATACCTCATACCATGCTTTTTGGCCCCAAAACTTGGACCAAACCACAAAAGGAGGAGGAGTATCAATATTCGTCAAAGATACCCACACCTCCAGGTTGGTGGCACAGCACAAATCATCAGAGACGATCCATGTGCAACTAACAGTGGGTAAAACTGCCTTCCAGTTTATAACCTGCTACAGACCACCCTCCCAAACCCAGGAACCCCACTCGGCCTTCCTGAGAACACTGGAAAATATGAAGGTCTCTCCAAACACCATTATATTGGGCGACTTCAACTACCCAAACATAGACTGGGAGCATTACTCTAGCTCCATCACCCTAGCCCAAAGGGTCCTACAATTTATAAACTCAAATGCTATGGAACAACTTGTTACCACTCCCACAAGAGGGGAAAACATACTGGACCTGATCATCACCAACATAGGGGCTCTATGCTCCAGACCAGAAGTGTATCCTTCACTGGTAAGATCAGACCATAAACTAATCTCACTGGATATTCACATCCTGACCCCACCCCCTGCCCAGAAAACCACAGTGAAAAACTTCTCTAAAGCAAATTTCACACTCCTCAAAACTGAGGTGAAATCCTTCAAAGCCCCTGGGCCTGTGGAAAATACGGCTCAGACTGCAGAATCCTTTATAAACGCATTCTATGAACACCTTCAGGAATGCATGGATCATGCAATCCCAAATAAATCCAAGACCCAATCCTCCAAAGGCAGGCATCCTGTCTGGTGGACCCCAGCCATAAACAAACTATACAACAGAAGGAGGAAGCTACTACATGATAGAGCAAAATCCCAAAAAGGGAAGGCATCTCTGATCAGTATTAGCAAAAAACGATGGGCACTCATAAAATCGTCTAAGGCCAGCTTCGAGAGAAAAATTGCACAGGACACTAAGGATAATCACATGGCTTTCTTTAGTTATGTTAGGAACCTGGGTGGGAATTCCCAGATATGCTCAGAATTAGTCCAAAATGACAAAAATACACGAACCGACAGACATTGCCAACATCCTAGCTGACAGGTTCAGCGCAAACTCCCCCCCCCTCCCCACCAAAAGAGCAAATATCTATCCCAGCAGAGTGCTGCCCCCCTGACATCTTAGATGCTCAGGTAAGAGCTGCCCTCTCCAAAGCAAAAAACACAGCATCAATGGGACCAGACAGTGTCCCGGGCTGCGTCCTACATGAACTCCAAGAAGAGCTAAACCCAAACATAAAACTACTGTTCAATCTCAGCCTTACTACAGGATATGTACCCAAAGAGTGGCGTACAGCAACAGTGGTCCCTCTCCACAAAGGTGGTGCCTCAACGGATCCCGGAAACTATCGCCCCGTAAGCCTGACTAGCTTGGTCTGCAAAGCTATGGAAAGGATCATCATGGACCTCATAAATAAAGATATTGGGGACCTACAGACACTAGATCCTACCCAGTTCGGCTTTGTTAAGAGCAGATCCTGCCTCTTAAACCTGGTTGATTTCTTTGAAACAGTCACCAAGGCCATTGACGAGGGGAAGGTCGTCCACACAGCCTACCTGGACCTCGAAAAAGCCTTCGATACAATACCCCACTCGGGCATTATAGATAAGCTCACCAAATAAATATAAATAAAAATAAATATAAACCCCTATGTCACTAGATGGGTTGCAAACTGGCTCAAGGACAGAACCCGCATGGTTAGAATTGCTGGAGCCATGTCAGACTCCAAACCAGTTACAAGTGGCATTCCACAAGGCTCAGTCCTGGGACCTCTCTTGTTCGGTATATATTTCTCGGAGGTACAGGCCAACACGGAAGGACTGTGGCTGACCAAGTTCGCAGATGACTGCAAACTAGGTGCCATAATCGACTCTCCAGCCGACACAAGCATCCTACAAAAGGGCCTCATAGAAACAGACAACTGGTGCCAGAGCCATGGCCTCAAGCTAAACGCCAAAAAGTGTATAGTCATCCCCTTTGGCAAAAACAAAGTGCCCACAAATTACCACACAGGTGGTAATGCATTAAGTATGGAAGAAGTAATTAGGGACCTGGGGACCCAAGTTGATAGCAATCTGTCATTTGAAAACCACGTGGCCAAAGTGGTTAGAAAAACATTTTATATAGCCCACCTAATCATGAAGGGATTCATATGTAGATCAGGGGAGGTCATCATGCCTCTTTACTCATCTCCCTCATCAGGCCCATAATTGAGTAGAATGCCCCTTTTGGGATGTACCTTACCAGACACCTGCAGCAACTGGAAAGACCCCAAAAGTACCTCACCAAGAGGATCAAATGGCTCAAACAAATGTCATATGCTGCCCGGTTAAGGAAACTCCAGCTCTACTTAGTGGCATACCGCCTGCTCAGAGGCGATCTGTGCCTGACGTATAAAGCCATGTCCAACCCAGAATTAATGGACATGCTGCACCTCAGAAAATCCAAATCGCATCGAGCTACGTGTTCGAGAGACTTGAACCTCAGCACTGAAATAAATAGGACATGCTGGAGGGACAGATTCATCACCCAGAGGCCCCCTTCACTCTGGAATAAAATCCCAGTCCAGGTTAGGCAGAGTCCCTCATTGACTCTCTTCAAGAGGAATCTTGATGAGTTGTTGGGAGATCGTAGGATTACCCAGGGTATCACTTCTGTGTCACTGTTAGACAGAGGCACAGTATACTAATCTCGAAAAAGGGCATAGCAAAATTCATTTAAAATGGGTGGCGAAAGCCAAACACACTCTGGCTAGGCTTATAAATGCTCTAGGGCAGATAGCCTAGTATGAACCTATGAACATGACCAGCACCAGTCTACCCGTACAAGCAGCATACATGACCACACCAGTATACTACAACAAACAGCACACACGACCAACACCAGTATACCACAACAAACAGCACACATTACCAGCACCAGTATACCACTACAAACAGCACACATGACCACACCAGTATACCACTACAAGAAGCACACATTACCAGCACCAGTATACCACTACAAACAGCACACACGACCAACACCAGTATACCACAACAAACATTACCAGCACCAGTATACCACTACAAACAGCACACACGACCAACACCAGTATACCACTACAAACAGCACACATTACCAGCACCAGTATACCACTACAAACAGCACACACGACCAACACCAGTATACCACTACAAACAGCACACATTACCAGCACCAGTATACCACTACAAACAGCACACATGATCACACCAGTATACCACTACAAACAGCACACATGACCACACCAGTATACCACTACAAACAGCACACATGACCAGCACCAGTATACCACAACAAACAGCACACGTGACTAACACCAGTACCACTAAAAGCAGCACACATGACCACACCAGTCTACCACTAAAAGCAGCACACATGACCAGCACCAGTATGCCAGTACTTGTACAACATCTCAAGAATAAAAATAAGAATATAGAAATACTGCTATTAAGAGACATTAGAGTACCTCAGAATATTAACTACAAGTGACAACACCCAAGAAAAAGCAGCAGCACTGTGCAGTCACATGGGGGCGCATCCAAAACTACCTACTGCTGCAGGTGAAGCAGCAAGAGGGGGACAGGGAGGGGTGAAAAGTCTCTGTCCTGAAAAAATAAGTTTAACTTCCATAATACCGATTACCCACATTTTACTTAAAAATGGTATTACCTGGTTAGGCTATTCTTTTAATGTACACAAGGTCAGTGGAGCAAGAGGTAGCAACTTGCATTTGGTGCAGGAAAACAAGAAGGCTGCAAGTTCTAGTCCCACTCCAAATGATTGGAGTGCTGATACTGCAGTGAAGCATTAGTGGGTGTCTACTCTTCAGTGTGCCATTCTTCTGAAGAGATATTAAACCAAGTTCCCACATGCTTCAGCTGGTGGTAGCTCAAGTGGATATAAAAGATCCCACAGCAAAGAGTACTGGAAGTTCTCTGATGCCCTCGCCAAACTTCCATGCGTAGCAAAAATACCACCTCAGTTCTCCCCTGAAATGCACCACTAGCCTAGTGGGACTAACCTGGCTGACAAAGGAGAGATATACAGACAGATATACAGAGAGAGAAATAATCAGTTCAACAACTCTATGTCCGAATACTAACAGCTGTTATATGCAATCCACTACCCCAAATGACAATGTGTAACTAACCCTAAAAGATGCTAACTTATGACCTGAAACTGTGTGATCCATAAACACATGGACTGAACACTTGCATAACTGAACTGTAAAATGTGCGAGATATATACATATATATTAAATATACATACACACAAACACACACATAGTAAACGTCAAACATGTTATATATGTTATCCTGAACACAGATGCTACAGTACATTTATATTTCTTTTAAGAATTTTCAAAATACTGTTCAGATGTTATTACAATGCAGTTCACATGGTCTTTGAAATCTATCACTTGCTAGTGATACCATTTTGCAATCTACACTGCCAAGTTCAGGAGTCTAGATCTGGTTCCCAAAGATCAATTCTCCCCCTTTCAAGTAGATGATGCGTCTCCTATGAAAAATATAAAAATATCACTATGTATGCCAATCTGTTTTCCATTTTAGGCCCCATTATTATTCTGCCCAACTGGGCCACTAATAATAGATCAAACGGTTGCTTTCTCTTTCAACCCAAATTCCTGTAGTCCTTGATCTACTTCATGGTGTTCCCCCACTTTTGTTTTTACTCTTCTTTCAGAGACTAACTACACAAAACAAATCTTTTTGGAAATGGCCTACTATGTACTTAAGGACATTTTAACTAATTTGTCCTGTTTGCCTTTCTTATGACAAAGAGTATATCTTTATTGCATATCTTTTAAACTGTCCAACTTGCTTGATATACTGCAAGAAGTATAATAGTGTTGTTTTCAATAAACTGTCCATTTGCAGCTTGAAACAGATATGCGCTAGCAGTAGCAGGCAAAAAAATACATTTTATAGTAACATGAGGTAAAGCTAGGGAAAGAAATGATCAGCAGACTGCTGCTCATAAGGAGGAACGTGAGATTCTGAAGGTTTAATAATCACCTGAAATGTTCAATGTTATCACACATGGAAAGCAAATACCATGATAAAATTAAGCACAACAAAAACTTCACAAGGTGACCTAGTATGTTTAATTTAAAAACATATAAAATGTATCACGAAAAGACGAGATGACCAATAATTTCACAAGTTCTAAGGATGCTGATGGAAGGCTTATTGTGTATGTTCTTCTAAAAGTGTCTTAGTTCTGGTTTAAGCACTTGGGCTCCAAACAGCTACTTTACATTACGAATGTCTGTGGTCCACACTCTTGTGGGAGAAGGTGGTAGCCTCCATATTTCTGAGCTGGAAATTGCTGGTGAAGGCTTACTGGGCCTGTTATTCTAACTGTCTTAGTTCTGGTTTAAGCACTTGGGCTCCAAACCAGTTATTTTACATTGAGAAAGGCTGTGGTCTACACTCCTGTTGCATTACTGTCTAGATAGCTACACCTACTAATATTGTATCCAGTGGCTCTACTACTAATCCCTTAAGCTAAGCCAGCACACACCCAAGTTTCCTGGGCATCTGTGATTCTACAGTGAGGCACACTTGTATCCCACTCACTAGACTAAGGAGTGAGGACAGTTAGCTGCCTTTCCATGGCTAGGGTCTGTCAAGTCACAAAGCCACAGGCAGAAGTAATTGAACCACACGTACCAGCATGACTCTGTCATAGTCCAAGTTGGTGTTAATGACCTAAGGCATACCTCCATTGACTATAAGAAGTGAAACATGATCGAGCTCGCTGACTGTGTCTCAGGCAGGTAAGAGCCTAGCACTCAGTAGCAAACCATCTTCTCCAAGGATGATGCCACGTTACCAACAGAAAATTATTGATTTTAACAACTAGCTTAGTTTCTGGTGTCAGTCCACGCGAGTACAATATTTGATGGCCTGGGAGGACATAGCTGACAGACCACACTGTTTTGCCAGGGATGGTCTGCACTTATCCCTCTAAGCTTTCAGATATTGGCAAACACCATTTCTACCCCCATAGTACCTTTTTAGGCAATGCCAAACTGCTAAACCTACTGACTTAACTTAACCTATGAAGGCTTATCTGAAGGTGGTACTGTTTAATGCTGCAAGTCTCAACAAGAAACTCCACTCCCTGCAAGCCTTCATCTCCCTGGAAAGTGTAGACATCTGTGTAGTAAGAGACCTGGTTTAAAGCTGCTGAGAGTGCCCCAGCAGTGCAAGGCTATAATGCCTTTCACACCTTTAGACCAGCTACTACACAAGAGGGGACTAAAGATGGAAGCGTCTCAGTATATATTAAAACCAATCTCACATCCAGACTACTTAAAGTGTATGACCCACTGGAACTCATACAAATGCAACTCACCTTAAACATGGTATCGTACCATATCCTTGGAATCTGTAGGTCCCCCTCCATGACCTAGGAAACCTATACTACCTATCTCAATGTACTTGAGTCCCTCACCATTCAACCCAATATGACATTCATGGGAGATCTCAATTACCCCTCTATAGAATGGAATACACCACTTCTAATGCACAAGCCCAGTGATTCCTAAACTTTGTTAATACCAACATCCTGGAACAGTTGTTCCATTCTCCTACCAGGGGTACAAACATCCTTGACCTTGTACTCAAGAACATGAGGGACAATGTTACTCACACAATGTAATACCTTCTTTCATCAGTTCTGACCATAAGGCAGTATTACTTGGAATAAAAATTTAAATCCAGAGATCCAGTGAAGCCAAAAGCCTTTAAGAACTATTCAAAGGCTAACCTCTCTCTTCGAAGCAACACCTTGGCTAAATTCCAAGCACCTCCAAACCCAGTAAACACCATGCATTCACTGAGGTATTTACAAACTCTCTGTACAGCCATACTGATAGCTGTATAGGTTCATAGGTTAGTACTAAGCTAACTGCCCTTGCGAGCCATTTTAAGCCTAGCCAATTATCCCTTGTGATACTCAAACCCTGCACCTTGTGTTTGTAAGGCAAACATAGACTGAGCTTTGCCCATTCATATTAAAAATAAGATAAATACAAAAGATAAGCCACCCTGGTTAGAATTACAATATCAATCAGTTATACAACAAAAGAAAAAAATCTTGGCCAAGCATAGCAGGAACAAAGTCATACATGCTAAAAGTCCCCTGACCAATCTAAACAGGCAGCTAAAAGGGTTAATTAATACTTCAAAGGCTAAATTTGAAGACAAAACAGCTTTTCAGGCAAAGGACAATCACAAAGCTTTTTACAGCTCTGTCTGTAACCTCAGAAGAAATGCACAACAATGTGCAGAACTTATTGCAAATGGCATCCATCCATCCATCCTCAACCCCTTTTCCCATTTTGCACATGGGGTCGGGGTGTCACTTCCACAGTGGCAATCATCCCGAGCCAAGGTTTACACCGACGGGTGGCTAGCCTTGACGCTGTACTTCATTCGTACCACTCACTTGCACACACTCTCACCTATGGCCAATTTAGTGTGCCCAGTCCACTGACTGCATGTCTTTGGAATGTGGAAGGAAACCAGAGCACTTGGAGTAAACCCACATGACCATGGGAGGACATGTAGACTCTGCACAGAAGGCACTCCAGCCGATAACTTGCACACACTCTCACCTATGGCCAATTTAGTGTGCCCAGTCCACTGACTGCATGTCTTTGGAATGTGGAAGGAAACCAGAGCACTTGGAGTAAACCCACATGACCATGGGAGGACATGTAGACTCTGCACAGAAGGCACTCCAGCCGATAATCGAATCAGATAACTTCCTGCTGTGAGGCTACAACTCTCACCCACACTAAACTGGAGGCCACTACCAACCTTTTGGCTGACAGGTTCTGCTCAAATTTCTCCCCCACTCCCCCCAATAGTCCAAAAGAAGTACCACATAACACAATCCCCCCAATTATTACTAGTAAACAGGTCATCAGTGCACTTTCCAAGGCCAAAAACTCTCCACTGATGGGCCCTGATAACATCCTGGGATGTTTAATAATTAGCATGAAACAGGACTTCTCTGGTCCACTTGAATCCTTTTCAACTGGAGCCTTCAGTCAGGTTTTGCGCTCAAGGAATAGAAGAAGGCTACAATCTCCCCTGAAGAAGAAGATCCAACCACTGATCCACATAACTACAGGCCCATAAGTCTTACCAGCCTTATATGTAAGGCCATGGAAAGAATCATCATGGACATGATAAATGAGGACATAGGTAACCTGCAAACGCTGGACCCATCACAGTTCATCTATGTTAAAGGAATGTGATTCCTATTAAATCTAGTGGATCTTTTTGAGGGGTTCACCGAAGCATTGCATGAAGGTAAGACTGTGCACATAACTTACCTAAACCTGGCCAAGGCTTTTAATACAATACCCCATTCAGGAATCATAGACAAGCTCACTAATTTAGGTATAAACCCTTTTATCACCTGCTGGATAGTCAGCTGGCTCACTGTAGGACCCAGAAGGTCATGCGAGGCTACTTCCTCCAAGAGGCCAGTCACTAGTGGAGAAAAGGCAATACATGTCTGAAATGACAGATATGAATAATATAAATATATATATATATATATATATATATATATATATATATATATATATATATTTCTGAGCCTCTACAGTACAGAAATCCAACTGGCAGTTCAAATTATTTATTTTTTTACGTTTTCATTAAGTTATTCACCCTCATAATTCAAAACAAACCTGCACAATACTTTCTTCTTTGAAGAAAAGATGGTCCAATTTGTAACCACCAAACATTATTTTGTTGCATGGCAGTCTATCAGAAAACTAGACATTGTGGATCCAGAGATTCAGTTTGTTCCCCACTGCCAGCAGAATTGCTGCAAAGCCTAAAGGGGTATAACATCTATGTTTCTGCATATCAAGGGAAGAAACTTTAAAGGTATTTAGCATTTTTAACTTTCAGCCTCAATAATGGAGAAATTGAGGAATTATTCAGAGCCTAGAAAAATCCTTCCATGTATCCCTCATTTATTATTTACAAGAAAAAAGACACTTGTGGAAAGTGTACAAGCATATGTTATGGAAGGAAAGAACAAAACCAAATATTATTAAGTTTTGTCAGTTACATGATCGTTTGATAGATCCTTTTATCACAGACAGACAAATTATGGAATAAGAAATTATAAAACAAGGGGAAAGATTATTAAGAGCAGCAGAAGCAGACATGATCTTACCTAAAGCAGTGGATGTATGCAAAGTAACTAAATTGCAGGTACACAGTTAAAGGAATTCTCTGATGTAATAAGCGGGTGTAAAAGAAAATGTGAGTCAAATAATAAATTAAATATGAAACCCAAAGTGAATATGTGTAATAACAGTAATGGGTAGGTATAGTGCTGCTAAAAACACCAAGAGTTATTTCAGTACCTTTGGCAGTAGGCCAAAAATGAATCTAGCTCATACTCCTTAATTCCAAATAAAAATTACCCTGAAAGCTCATCTATCACAGTAATGTAGCAAAATAAAGATGTTTGTTTCATGCACAACAGATTGATATAAGTCTGCAATTACGTTCTGCATATAAAAAGGAAACATGATCTGACTACAATAATTCAAGCTCTACTCCAATACAGGTATTAATGTACTCTACAAATGCCACTTAACCTGAAACTAATGAAAACATCTGAGGCAGAATGGTCTAACAGTTAAACCAGTGTCTTGGGATTCAGAAAACATAATTCCATTAGAAACAAATCTGGTAGCGTGCAACTGGGAACAAGCCACTTCATCTATCAGTGCACTAGTTCAAACTGCTGCCAAAACAATTACTAGCGCAACACCACTATAAACGAAGAAGCTGCATTTCAGCCAGAACTCTTTGAAAAGTTACACTGCTAATAGTAAAATCTGTAACTTTTTTCTGGCAGGAATAAGCAGATCCAGCTTGCAACTTTAAACTGTTTCCATTCAGCATTCTATTTATCTAATGCTTTTCTAAAGCAAGTCTTGGATTTGATACTGTTTCAAGAGGCAATTTCTTCCATTTGGTCAGCACTGTGACTTAAAAAAATCTCTACCTTAAATTTAGCTTTAAAGAATGAATTCCTGCTTTGTACTAGCTGTGTTTCTGGTTCATTGTTTGATTCCTGATTACTTTGACATAATGCATAGAGTCCCATACTACATAAAAACTCAAACTCTTCCAAGTTATTCTACCCTCAAGACACATCCAGTCAAGTTCTTGTTTTATTTGTTAGTAAGAAAAGTCTGCCCAGCAAGCTGTACATGTCTGTTCATTCTCATCATAATGTCTGTGTTACATACCCAAGGCAAAAAATAATGTTGAAAACGATTTGCTGTAATCAGGTTTCTTTCATTTATGTACATGGAATTGTATCAAATGTATTTACTTCCTTTTTCAATTATCTGCTCTGTGGCTGACAGCGGTAGTCAAAATGCAAGACATGCATTACACAACCTCTGCACTCTTTGACAAAGATTCTAAGTAAGGGTACTTACAGATACCAATGGTAATGCAGAAAAGTGGTTAAGGCTATAAAGCTAAAAATGAATTGCAGTCCTGCCTTAATCCCGTCTCCTCCTGCATGAAAAAGTCACTTGACCAAACCAACGTTCTTCAGGAACTCTTGAAATACAAGCATGCATGCATAATGGGAGTTATTGGCTTTAAAAAAATGACCTTTCATGAAGGCCTGCTTTTTATGCAGTGTCCTAACAAGCTTCCCTACAGTTGGACAAGGTGAAATTTTGAGCTTCATTTGAACCCAGGAGAAAAACTCAACAGTCAGAACACCAAAGCTTTTCCCACAGGAAACCATTGCCACTGCAATTTCTAAGTGTGTACCAGCAATGTTTCATTTCTTTAGGGAGATTTCTTCCTTCCCTGATTTAGTGCACCATTAGAGTTAGTCTATATAAAGAAGTTCAGAGGTGTGGGAAGCTGGCCCCCATGTTTGAATGGTGCAGGGGGGCTTGCTTCTCCATCTGCCAAAAACTGCTTTAAATAGATTTTTTTCACCTTTCTGTTTTTTGATCACTAATTTGTGACATTTAAAGTCAGAGCTGTGTCTATCAATACTTCATAGTAGAACCATTCTGTTCAAAGCACCGCATAATTGCTCAGCTATTACTATTTCTTACACCTTTCCATATGGCTTGCTTAGGTCTTCCTAAACTTTTGCAATCTCATGTTTTACTGTCTTCTACACTTTTAAAACACCAATAAACTTATTTGAATCTCCCCTGAAACTGAAAAAAAAAATCATACCTTAATCTCGTGTAGTAATAATGCTTCAGACAGACAGACTGACACAGACGTATATACACACACACACACACACACACACACATATACACACATATACACACACCAGGAGAAATGTCACACAGGCAAAAAGAGGTCGCAGAAACTCCGCAAAAGAGACACAAATGTAGAGAATCAACTATAAGCCAGCAACGCTAACACCACTGTTTCACTATCATCCACCTAGGTGGTACTATAGGGAGAAAAAAACCTTTGTAGGGTGGAGGTATCCTTTAACAGAAACACTTAACTATAATAGCAATAGCAGCAAAACATAAAAGATCTACATTGCAAGTATTTTTTTAGAACTTAGCTGGAGGGCTCTTCACCACTACCACTTAAAAAGTTTCCTCCGTAACTAAATCACCAGTTTCTAAAGTCTCTCCTAACAAGTACATGCACACAGGCACACATTCGTGAATCAGTTAAACCTACTGTAAGCAATGAGGTAGGAAATGAAGCAGTCACAGCATAAAGCTCAAGGAAAGAAAGGAACTGTAGGTGGAACTCTAATCACACATTAAATGACCAGGTATTACTGCAGGGCATACAGGGAAAATTACAACAGTCCATTACAAAGAGGACAAGGTTTTAAAAAGTCTGCCATATGGAAGCACTGGAATTGAAAGTGCATAACAGACTGAGCTATGAGGTAGGTCTCTTTTTGCACACAATTGTGTTAACCAATAACTGGTGTATAAACAATGTCCTAAAAATACCCATTCTTTGTTTTGATCCAACTCAGAAGCTACAGCTCACTGCTCTATCAAATAAAGCATTCTTCACAGTGTTAAATGTATTTACTGTAATATCCTTTGGAACTTGAGTTCAGAAGGATAAAGCCCTGACTACGACCCAGAAGACCAGAATTTGAACAGCAGCTCAGGTGCTGAAAATGTCAGATGGGGCAACACAGGACTTAGAGGCTAATGCCAGGTCATCCATCCTGAGTAGAGGGAGCTGCGTTTCTAATCAGCTGATTACCAACTCAAAAGCGGAGACTTGCAAGGCACTGAAAAGAGGATGGAGTCATGGGGTTATCCTTTTCAGTCCGGTAACAAGGCGTCTTGTCAGCATGTGGGTAAAAGCACACCTGGCATGTGGGAAGCACTGCAGCACCCCCCCCCTCCAAGTGCTCATATCAGCCTTCAGGTTACGGGCTAAGCTTAAATGAAACCACAGCATCTTCTTGAGAAATGAAGCAAGATGTTGCAAGGGAGAGTGCCATGTAGGTTCCCCAGTCTTGGGACAATTATGGTCCATCCTGAAACACAGATTGCTCAGGTGGGGGGTAAAGTAAGATCTTGATGTCGTTTATTCTTAGATGCAGATGGCCTATAAAGGGGGGTAATGCTTGGAAGGTATGGTTGGAAACTACCATAGAAAAGTTGATATACTGCAATATATCAGTTATTCTAGTGCCCCAGTGAGCTTACTGTTACTGTTAACCAACCACCATAATTCTTTCCTTTTCTCACATAATGCCTCCAAAGTAAACCTAAGGAGTAAATGATGTTTAAGTTGCATTTTAAGAATGCCACTGAAAGGGACTCAATAACTGGCCAGACTCTGGAACAGGCTGCTTATTACTACATGGGTAGCTCTTAACATATAGCAGTTCAAGTACCTTTTTGATCAAACTATGACAGAATATAAACTTCTGACCTTCAGGCATGTGACAACTCTGTCAAATATCCAGCAAAACAGCTTGGAATGATGTTACTTATTCTTAAGTAGAAGAACCATTTCTATGCTTTGTTCCACAACATTCCTCCTAAATATTGATAGCATTAGCATAACTTCCAAGTGTCTCCCACATAAAAACTATTAAGTAAGGCACCTGTTAAAGTCAACAGACCAGAAAGAAACATTTTATTCCTTGACTGCATGCAGTAGAAAAGCA
Organism: Protopterus annectens; assembly: GCF_019279795.1. NCBI lineage: Eukaryota > Metazoa > Chordata > Ceratodontiformes > Protopteridae > Protopterus > Protopterus annectens. Next base: position 212,175,857 of record NC_056743.1, on the reverse strand, counting down.
TTCACATGTTCTTCAAAGGACAAAAGGGCCCATAAATACAAAAAAAGAGTTCTGTTTTGTGAACTGATAAGAGACACAGTGTTAAAAAAAACAGAATTCATGACGTCAAACAGTATTTAAATAGCTCTGGCTGCAAGTTCCAAAGAAAAAAATAATCATGTTAAGCCGTGTACATCTAGGGAAGTGCTTCCAGTACTGCCAAACGATATGTACCGCTGATGACCCACATACCAGTGCACAATACAGAAGAATGCATAACAGTCAAATCAGCTCACTGATGCATTGTACATCTCAACACGTTGCACAACCATTCCATTTGTTTATGTCTGGAAGTAAATGTACAGGCCACTCTGACTAGATCATGCCTTGGCAGTCTACTGAGTCATCTCATCTCGGGAGTCATGGTATAAATAAAACTGAATCAGATATACTCCCAAATGTTCCACCCTTCTCTCAAAGTTTTAATCGAGGAAGGCATGATAAACCTATATTCCTGCTTCCCTAAAAGTAAGTACCCTAACCTGCAATCTCCACTTCCTAAAGTTGACAAGTGAACGTACAATTTTTACTGACCATGCAATGCATTTCAGAATTTATACTAGCAAAGACCTGGCATTTCCTCACTAACATCTGATCATTTCAGTAATGGAATAAATACACATGGAAGGTTATTGTTACTTTCCCAATGAGAAAACACTGATCTTTGAAAAACAATCAATCCTACCTATTAGTGCAGTCCCCAACCTTGCATTTCTCTCTCACAGAAGCAGAAAAAGCAACTGGTTCTGCTTTCTGTTCTCCTCCAGATTCAAGCACTGATCCTAGTCTTTGCATACACTTTACAACACACATCAAAACAAGAGAGGAATACAGACTACATGTAGCATTGTTCCAGTTTTAAGGAGGAAATCAATGAAGTACTAAAGAAAAAAATGAAGATGAAATATAGATCATCTTTAAATTTAGTGTGTGTGTGTGTGTGTGTGTGTGTGTGTGTGTGTGTGTGTGTGTGTGTGTGTGTGTGAGAGATTCATTATAAGACTAGCAAATGCATGAAAACGAGGTTCCCGATACCAATACATAAAGAGGAACTAAAATCTACTGCAGAGACAGAAAACTGCTTCACAGGTTCAAAAGTGATGAACTATACACTGAATTAGAAGTAAATCTTTGTTGAAATAGTACAACTTGAAAGGCCAGGAAGTCTTCCCTTTCCATCACAATTTCTTTTTCACTTCTTATGTACATGATTTATAATCAACATTTAAGGCTATAAAAATAATACACAATACCCATAAGATTAATAACTAATCTCTTTTTGAACATATCAGATGCTTTTATCTGTACCCTGAACAAATAGCTCTTCGAGTTTTATAATCTTACGATAACCACAGTAAACAACATAGCTAAGCAGTGAAAGCTGTTTAAGAGAAATGAAAAGATATCTTCAGCTAGTGTTATATGCCTGTTACTTGAAATAAACTTGTGGAGATTCCTCTATTTAATAGAAAGTAACTATAAAAAAATCAAATGGTGGTAACCTTTACACATACGGAAAGTCTAGGCCACAACACTACTTTGTGAACTAAAAGTCATCCTAAAATAAGCTATCAACAGTGAAAAAAAAATTCCAAATGACGTCCAAAGCACACAAAGAGATCTATTTAAAACAACTGTCCACTTCAGTCCTGAATACAGTTTTGTATTTGATCTCTTTTCAACTATTTATATCAGGTATCTGAAACCCTACCCTCTGCATTCCATTCATAGCACTGGAAACCATTAACAAAGAGAATGCGATTACATTTCATTCCTTCAGATCTAAGGCTGCAATTAATGGGCTGTAAAACAAGGAGCTTTCACCACATAAAATGTAGAAAATGTGTGCAATACTAACAATTATGCAATCTGCATCTGTTTCAAAAAGATGAATCCTTGAAATCACCACATACTGTTAATTTTAACATGTTTACCGCCACCTGCTGCTAGATAATGAAATCACCTGGCACAATTCAACCACTGTTTTCCTATGCTTTGCATCTCCCTAATGCTTTCTTTAACACTGGGACTTGTATAAAACGCAATGAACACTAGAAAATGTCAAAGCACATACACACAAACACACACACACAAAGATATTTATGTATATTTTGTTTACTAGGATAGTGCAATGATCAATACTGATAAATTTCAGGTACAGTCTTGTTGAAATATAAAACATTTCACAAATAAAAAATACAAAAATGTAAGCAATAACAGAATTGTTCCAACTAATTACATAAAAACTGTGTATATAGATTCTAGTAAAGAAGCACAGTGCAATGTACAAACATTACTTTCTGAAGTGGGTCAGTCTTCAGTGAATCTTGATAAAGGAAGAGACTCAAAGGAGAACATGTTAGGTGATATGTCCTGTGTCAAAGAAGGATAATCATACATATGTACACCACAGCAACTTTCACAAAAGAGGAAAGTACAGTTTTGTACCTACCATAAATGTAGATGATAGAGTGTTCACCCTGCTGCAGTCATCACACTTGGGTTATCCTGTCATCAGGCGGTCCCGCAGTCGGCCGGAATTCCAAAGTCTTGGTCCGGCGTCGGTTGCTGTCGCCTCTTCCCTGACGTCAGAGCGCCAGGGGTATATATAATGCAACCGATGCCATTTTCTTCAGTTTTTCTTGCCCCAGATGTCAGGTGCCCCCAAAAAGGTGGTCAGAATTAGTACCAAATGGAGTGAACACTGCACAAACACAAAATCCCTTCAGCTATAAGCAAATACATCAGTAAGGCATAGAAGAGATTTTGCCAGTAGATCAGAGGGGATGGAGCTAGGGTAACCTGGACTGCAGCAGGGTGAACACTCTAACATCTACATTTATGGTAGGTACAAAACTGTACTATGTTCATCGTGTTACCCTGCTGCAGTCATCACACTTGGGTTGAATCCCAAAGCTAAGGTGGGGGGGTATCATAGAGGGTTAGTGGAGGCAATAAGGCCCTGCAGAACTGCAGTGGCGAAGCCCACCCTGGACTTAGAGTAAAGAGGTAAGTGACAGTGTTTGGTAAAGGTGTGTACTGAACTCCAAGTTGCAGCTTCTAAAATTTCCTTGGTTGGAACCCCCCTGAGAAAGGCTGTAGAGGTAACTGTTGCCCTGGTAGAGTGGGATCTAATGGTAGCAGGAACTGGTTTCCCATGATGGGTATAGCAGAAAAGTATGCAATGACCTATCCATTTAGAAATGGTTTGCTTAGATATAGCCTTCCCTTGAGAAGCTGTAGCATAGGATACAAAGAGCTGGTCAGTTTTTCTGAAAGCCTTAGTTTTGTCCAAGTAGTAACGAAGCTGCCTGTGAATGTCCAAGGAATGCAGGAGTCTCTCACCTTTGTTCTGTGGATTGGGGAAGAAGGTGGGTAAGTGGATGGTTTGATTTAAAGCTACACTGGAAACCACCTTAGGCATAAAGGAAGGATTAGTTCGTAGAGAAACTCTGTCTTGATGAAAAATGAGGAAAGGTTCCACTGCCATTAGTGCCTGTAGCTCTGAGACTCCCCTAGCTGAAGTTATTGCTAGGCGCAGGGCAGTCTTCCATGATAGGAACTGAAGATCCGCAGAGAAAGCTGGTTCAAAGGGAGGTAGCGTTAGTTTTTGCAGAACAAAGTTGAGGTCTCATAGGCTCATAGGTTCGTACTAGGCTATCTGCCCTAGGGCATTTATAAGCCTAGCCAGAGTGTGTGGCTTTCACCACCCCTTAGGATGAGAATACTACGCCCTTTTAGGGTTTAGTTTACTGTGCGCCTGTCTAGTAGTGACACAGAGATGACCCCCGGGGTAAACCTATGATCTCCCATCCACTCGTCAAGACTTCTCTTGAATAGAATCAGTGAGGGGCTCTGCCTAACATGGACTGGGATTCTATTCCAGAGTGTAGGGAGCCTCTGGGTTATGAATCTGTCCCTCCAGCATGTCCTATTTATTTCTGTGTTGAGGTTTAAGTCTCTTGCTCTTGTGGCTCTGATAGATTTGGATTTTCCGAGGTGGAGCATGTCCATTAATTCCGGACTGGACATGGCCTTGTACGTCAGGCACAGATCACCTCTGAGTAGGCGGTATGCGACTGAATAGAGCTGGAGTTTTTTCAGTTGGGCAGCATATGACATATGTTTAAGACCCTTTATCCTCTTGGTGAGGAACTTTTGGGGTCTTTCCAACTGCTGCAGGTGTCGGGTGAGATACATCCCAAATGGGGCATTGTACTCAATCATTGGCCTGATAAGAGAAGAGTACAGGGGCACAATGACCTCTCTTGATCTAGATGTGAAACCCTTCATGATAAGGTGGACAATATAGAAGGTCTTCCTAACCACTTTGGCAATGTGAGTGTCAAATGAGAGGTTACTGTCAACCTGGGTCCCTAGGTCCCTGATTACCTCTTCCGTACTTACTGGATTCCAACCATGTGGTAATTTGTGGGTACCTTGTTTTTCCCAAAGGGTATGACTATACATTTTTTGGCGTTCAGCTTAAGGCCATGGCTCTGGCACCAATTATCCATCTCTATGAGGCCTCTCTGAAGGATGTTTGTGTCCGCTGGAGTATCAATTATGGCGCCCAGTTTGCAGTCATCTGCGAACTTTGTCAGCCACAATCCTCCTATGTTTGCCTGTACCTCGGAAAAATAAATGCTGAACAAGAGGGTTCCCAGGACTGAGCCCTGTGGGACACCGCTTGTGACTGGCTTAGAATCTGACATAGCTCCAGCAACTCTGACCCTGTGGGTTCTGTCCTTGAGCCAGTTTGCAACCCATCTTGTGACATATGGGTTTACATTTAAGCTGGTGAGTTTGTCTATGATGCCCGAGTGGGGTATTGTGTCAAAGGCTTTTGCAAGGTCAAGGTAGGCTGTGTGAACTGCCTTGCCCTCATCAATGGCCTTAGTGACCATTTCAAAAAAGTCGACCAAGTTCAAAAGGCAGGATCTGCCCTTGACAAAGCCAAATTGGGTAGGATCCAATGTCTGTAGGTCCCCAATGTCTTTGTTTATGAGTTCCATAATGATCCTCTCCATAGCTTTGCAGACCAGGCTCGTCAAGCTTATGGGGCGGTAATTTCCAGGGTCCGTAGAAGCACCGCCTTTGTGAAGTGGGACCACTGTTGCCGTATGCCACTCTTTGGGTACATATCCTGTAGTAAGGCTAAGATTAAACAGCAGCCTTATGTGTGGGTTTAGTTCCTCTTGGAGTTCATGTAGCACACAGCCCGGGACACCGTCCGGTCCCATTGATGCTGTGTTTTTAGCTTTAGAGAGGGCGGCTCTCACCTGGGCATCTGAGATGTCAGGGAGGCTACACTCTGCTGGGATAGTTATTTCTCCTTTTGGGGGGGAGGGAGGAGAAATTTGCACTGAACCTGTCTGCCAGAATGTTGGCAATGTCAGTGGGTTCAGTGTATTTTGTGTAATTTTGGACTAACTCTGAGCATATCTGGGAGTTTCCACCCAGGTTTCTAACATAGCTAAAGAAGGCCTTTTGATTGTCTTTTGTGATTTTTCTCTCAAAGTTGGCCTTGGATGATTTTATGAGTGATCGTAGTTTTTTGCTAGTACTGATCAGAGATGCCTTCCCTTTTAGGGATTTTGCTCTGTCATGTAGTAGCTTCCTCCTCCTGTTGTAAAGTTTGTTTATGGCTGGGGTCCACCAGACCAGGCGCCTGCCTTTGGGGGAATGGGTCTTGGTTTTATTTGGGATTGCATGATCCATGCATTCTTGAAGGTGCCCGTAGAAGGCATTTGCAAAGGATTCAGCAGTGTGGGTTGTGGTTTCCACTGGCCCAGGGGCCTTGAAGGATACCACTTCAGTCTTAAGAAGTGTGAAGTTGGCTTTTGAGAAGTTCTTCACTGTGGTCTTTGTGCAGGGGTGGGGCGGGATGTGGATATCCAGTGAGATTAATTTATGGTCTGATCTTACCAAAGAGGGATATACTTCCGGTGTGGAGCATTTTGTCCCCATGTTTGTGATGATCAGGTCTAGTATATTGTCTCCTCTTGTGGGAATGGTGACAAGTTGTTCCATTGCATTTGAGTTTATGAATTCTAGGAACCTTTGGGCTAGGGTGTTGGGGCTTGAGTAATGTTCCCAGTCTATGTTTGGGTAGTTGAAGTCTCCCAAAATGATGGTATTTGGAGAGACATTCATACTCTCCAGTGTCTTCAGGAAGGCTGTGTGGGGTTCCAATGTTCCCAGTCTATGTTTGGGTAGTTGAAGTCTCCCAAAATGATGGTATTTGGAGAGACATTCATACTCTCCAGTGTCTTCAGGAAGGCTGTGTGGGGTTCCCGAGTTTGAGAGGGTGGTCTGTAGCATGCTACAAACTGTAAGGCAGTTTTGCCTATGGTTAGTTGCACCTGGATGGTCTCCGATGCTTCGTGCGTTGCCACTAACCTGGAGGTGTGGGTATCTTTGATGAATATGGATACTCCCCCTCCTTTTGTGGTTCGGTCCAACTTTTGGGGCGGAAAGCATGATATGAGGTAAAACCTGATAGTGCTGGGGTGCTCTCAGGAGCCTTGAACCAGGTTTCAGTCACAGCACAGACATCGATGTTCTCCATACTGAGGAGGGCTTCGAGGGCGTGCATCTTGAGGTTTAGACTTCTGGCATTGAGCAGTATTACCCTTAGTTTTTTCCACTTGTGTTTTCTAGGGAGGTAGGTTTGTCATTTGAGCCTTGCCTAAAAAAGGCACTATGGAGGTGGCAAGAGCCTTGGCCAATATCCGAAGCCCAGGGTGACAGGTGCAAGCCATCCCTTGCAAAGCAGCGTGGCTTGTCAAGCATGTCATCCCAAGCAGACAGACATTGGATCCCCTTAGAATGACACCAGTAATTAAGCCAATTGTTAAAACTGATCATTTTGTCTTTGTACTGTGGCATCATTCTTGGTGAGGGTAAGATGCTGCTCAGGGTCAGGGTCATACCGGCCTGGGCTACATAATCAGAGAGCTCCTCTATGTCTCTTTTCATGTAGTCCAGGGAGGTACGTCTCAGGTCGTTCACACCGGCATGTACAATGACTGAGTCATATTTGTACTTGCTGTGGAGTGACCTGAGTGCTTGTGTTATGTGGTGGATTCTAGCTCCCGACAGGCAGCTTACTGTGACCTTTTCCTTGTTCGGTCTGGTGAGCGGGACGTCAGTGTGTCTGACTATGGAGTCACCTATTACAAGTGTGTCTGGCATGTTGTTTGGCCTTAAGGGCTGTGACTGTTTAGCACACTGACTTTGTGAACTATGTGTTGCATGTGCTATGTCTTGAGGTGATGGTTGCTTGGGTGTCTGCTTTGGAGGCCTCTGTTGTTTTGGTAGATTTTTAATCAGCGCCTCCGAGTATGTTTTTGTGTGTTTATGTGTTTGGTTTGCAGTTGTGATAGTTCTATGTGAGACTAGGTTTGTGGTGTGCGTGGTTAACTTCTCCTCCTGACTGGTCTTGCCAGTACTGAATTGAGAGAGCTCAGCCTCCAGTTTGGCTATATAGTTGCATCTCTCGCATATATTTGTATTTGTTGGGAGGAGGAGAGGGTTGTCTGTGTACATGAGGCAATTGTAACATTGCCTCAAGATTCCCAGATTCACCAGCTGAACAGGAGAGGACGCCAGCAACTGACCCTTCGACATGCTAGAAATAGTGAAAAAGATTGCTGTGTAACTGAGTCAGAAAGGACCTATAGGGAAATGGGTACTCAAGGGAATTTAGGTGAATTAAGTACTTTCTTTTGTTTAAGAGTGCTTTACCTGTATAAAAAATGGTTTAGGAGCAAGTGCTGAGCTTTTCAGATAGAGTATAGGCTGTTTAGATTGCAAGTAGAACAGTTCTAAGGGAAAAATTGAAGAGCAGACTTTACGGAGCCAGAAATAGTTTAAACTTGATTAACCGGCGCTGCCCTATGAGCAACTTTGCGCTAAAACGTGCTAAAGCGTGGAAAAGCGGGCTTTATAGCAGGGGGTTGAAAAGAGCCAGGAATTGACCCAAAATGACCAATAAACTACAAGTTGCTGGGCTGGAACCAATCCTCTAGGGACAAATAGGTTGCTCAGTGCTCCCCACTCCCACTGGTGAACAAAGAAGCTTCCTATTATCCAAATAAGGATATGGATAGCACAGGAACTAAGACAAAGCCCAGAGATCAGCAAAATCTGAAGACTGGACTATTCTAGTTCATAAAAGCGGGAAAACAAGGATAATTTTTTTCTTCTTTTTTTTACAGAGAAAGGAGAAAAAGATACAGTGACAAACAGTAAAAGCTATAAAACGGCTAGCGCACTTGAGTGTGTTAGCCTAACAATTAAATTAAACAAAAAATAACTTTTTAAAGTGCTAACAGTATAACTTCAACACAAGTACAGTAAAAACAATATGCAGAGCTGTTTTTTAAGCGAAATGCAGTCAAGATGCAGTTGGTGTAGGAGCTCTCCTGGGTGGTCTAATGTTTTTTGCCCCTCTGAGGAACTGTCTTAGAAGAGGATGTGAAAATAAAGGTGGATCCGTGTTGTAGTGAGCTGAAATAGCTGAAGCATGGATTTTAATTGAGAAAAAGGAAAGTCCTTTGTGCAACATCTCAGCTAAATACTGTAGAATGTGAGGCTGAATTGTGACTTGGCCTTTAGCTTGGTTCCAGGCACAAAACCTTTTCCATTTCTCCGAATAAGACTTCCTGGTGCTTGGCCTCCTGGCTTCCAGAATAACATCCAGAACTGCTTGTGAAAGAGGAGCTGGTTGGATGTTTACTTGATTTGCCATGCAGCCAGATTTAAAGTTTTGAGCTGGCTGTGAAGAATCTGTTTGTTTTGTTGTGTGAGCAAATGGGGTATTTGAGGCAATATCCATGGTGGGCTCTGGGCCATATTTTTCAATAGCGGGTACCAGTGCTGGCGTGGCCAGTCTGGGGCTATGAGAATCAGTCATGGTCTCTCCTTTTTGACCTTCAAAAGTACCTTTGTGAGGAGAGGCAATGGAGGGAAGGCATATGCTGACAGGTTTTTCCAATTGAAAGAGAGAGAGTCTACTTTCCAAGCTTGATGGTGGAATGTCCTTGTACAAAATTTTGTCAGTTGGTAGTTTTGAGGACTGGCAAACAGGTCTATGTTTGGAAGGCCCTATTTTTGAGTTATCATTGCAAATATTTGTGGATGTAGTTTCCACTCGTGGGGATCTTTGATGTTTCTGCTGAGGTCGTCTGCCAATGTGTTCTTCTGTCCTGGCATGAATTGAGCTTGTAACTGGACTTGGTAGGCCAGAGCTGTGTTCCATAAGATCATTGCTTGCCTGCATAGAGGGCAGGAATGTGTACCCCCTTGTTTGTTTATGTACCACATTACTGAGGTGTTGTCCGTCTTTACTGCAAGTTGTCCTGGATGTAATAGATCCTTGAAGGCTGTCAGAGCTTTCTGTACAGTTAGCATCTCTTTGATTTATGTGCAGATTTCTTTGATCTGCAGTCCATAGGCCTTGAATGCATTGTCCTGCCATGTGTGCCCCCTAGGCGTAGTCTGAAGCATCTGTTGTGATAGTCTGCCTGGCTGGGGGCAAGGTGAAAGGCTGACCCTTGTTGAGGTGACATGCCTGTGACCACCATAGAAATTCCTGTTGTAGGCAGGGAATGAGAGATATCATTGTGTCCAAGCTGTGGCTGTGTTGAGACCATATGCTTTTTAGGTACCACTGTAATTTCCTCATATGCAGCTTTGCAAATGGTATTATTAGTATGCAAGATGCCATGAAGCCCAAAGCCTGCAGAATTTTTTCTTGCAGTTAATTGGGTCTTTGTTGCCATTGTCTTGAAATATTGAGTCAGTTGTAGCTGCTTGTCTGGCGTAAGATAAGCCTTCTGGGCCATTGTATTCAAGCTGGCACCCAGGAATGTCATTTTTTGTGAGGGTACTAGTTTTGATTTCTTTTCGTTTACTGTGTACCCCAGGCAGTTTAGTAGATGCTTTACAAAGGCCAGATGATGTAAGAGAATGTCTTTGCTTTCTGCTTGGATGAGGCAGTCATCCAGGTATGGATATACTTGAATTCCTCTTTGTCTGCAGTATGCGAGTACTAGTGCCAGGCATTTTGTGAAAACTCTGGGCACAGTAGATAAGCCAAAGGGCAGTGCAGAGTATTGGTAATGGGTTGAACCTGCAATGAAACTGAGGTATCTTCTGCAACTTTGTCTGATAGGGACATGCAGGTATGCCGCCTTGAGGTCCAACGTTACTAGCCATGCTTCCTTGCCCAACATGGGAAGTAGCTGCTGTAGTGTTAACATCTTGAATTTGGATACTTGTGTTTAGAATTGAAAGGTCCAGAATTGGTCTCCAGGCATTGTCCTTTCTGGGCACTAGAAAGAGTCTTGAGTAAAATCCTTGGCCTTGCTCTCGAGTAGGTACCAGCTGAATGGCTCTCATGTCCATGAGAGCTGTAATTTGTTTTTGTGCCTCTGCCCATTGATTTTGTGGCAGGTTTGGCATTCCTCTTTTCATTGGCAAGGTGTGAAAGTGGAATCTGTATCCTCGTAAAATTATGTCTAGGACCCATTTGTCCTTTGTGACTATGTGCCAGTTGTCTGCAAAAAGTACGAGTTTTCCCCCCAAGGGGTCTGCCAAGAGAGTATTGCTTGGCCAGATGAGGTGCAAGTCATTGAGTTTGCCTTCTGGTGGATTGAGAACTGTCTTCTCCTCCCTTCAGTGTTGTAGTGCACCATTGGCAAAGTTTATACTGGGCTTGTGGTTGTCCTCTGCCCCTTGGCCATCTGTATTTACCCCTCTGCAGTCTGTCAGTGGCTGAAAAGGACCAATTTTTTGTTGGCCAGTTTCTGCTGAAGCGAGGGGGTTGTACTTGTAGGAAATCTTTGACTGTCTGCATAGATTTTGCCTTATCTTCCATTTTCTTTAAAACTTCTTCTGCTTTAACTCCAGAAAAGAACATCCTGCTGTATGGGAGCATCTAGTAATTTTGCTTTAACATGATCAGGCAGAGTTTGTTCCTTTAACCAAGCATGCCTACGTATAACAGACCCAGTGACAGCTGCTCTGCAGAAGGCCTCCAAATAATCAAACCCACATTGTAAGGTATGTTTGCCCACCTGCTCAGTGGCGTGCAACAGATCCTGTACTTCTTTCAATTCATATTGTTGAGGGAGAGTGGTTATTCTTTGCTTTAACTGAGAGATTAGAAATTGCTGATACTTAAGCATATGAAATAGACAATTCAGTGCCCTCATAGCTAGTGTGGCTGAGGTGTAAACCTTTTTCCCCCACCTGTCTAGTGCTCTGGAATCCCTCTCAGAAGGTACTGGGTTTTTAGCCATAGAAGCCTTAGCCCCCTTGGGACCGTGGGAGATAGTCTCTGGGCCAGCTACTGGGCTTTTGTAAAGAAATTTGTGGGAATCAGGCACTCTGTAATATCCATCAGGCTTAGCCGGAGCAGGAGGTAGAGAGTCTGGGTTGAAACTGGATTCTAAAAAGACATCATCCACAATGTCCAAAACTGGTGGGATGGCAAGTGGTCTGTGTTGGGGGAGTAAAAGAAACTCTCTGAGCCTTTTCTTTGAATCAGAGTAGTCTTGATGTTCCCAGTGAAAATGTTCCCTCAGTGTGCAAAGTTTTCCCAAAGGAGTAGTCTTCAGGAGGAGAAGCTGAGGGAACAGAGTCCTCAGCATCAGAATCTTCATAAGGAGAGAAGAAATAGTCTTGGTCCTCAGAGGAGTCTGAAGAAATGGACATTTGCTCAGAGGAAGCAAAATCTTCCTCTTGTCTAGGCCTTTTGTCAGGAGGGGGCTGTGAACCCCTGATTAAAGAAATCAAATCTTCAGCCGTTTTGAGCATCTGTTTCTTAGGCATAGGGCCTTGAACAGGAGACTGAAGTGCAGTCCTTTTAGATTTAGAAGGAGTCTTCAACTTAGAAAACGTTTTAATGGTGAGAGTCGTCGGTCTGAAAACGCCTTCAGAAACTGATGGCGTTTCTGTAGCACCAACGTCTTTTGAAGCAAAGTCGTCGGAAGGGCCTGAAGTAAAAAGCTGCGTTGGCCTGGTACATTCTGTCAAAATTTCTGTAGCGGTCATGGGTTCCAGATCTGTGGTAGTCAGGGGCTGCATCGGAGCCTCACTGACGACCGGAGAACCGGAGACCGGATCAGCTGAGGCCTCAGAATCTGGCTTAGGCCTGGGCTGCCTGTCCTTATCCCTGCGTTTTTTGTGCACGCCGGTAGTCGGTTGATCAGACAGCATGTTGTAGTTAAATTTCCTACCGAAGTAGTGTCGTGCGAAATCAAAGCGTCTTAATAGTACGCTTATTAAACCTAGCAAAAAACCGACAAGAAGTGACGTCGTGGTCTGGGCCTAGGCAAGGTATGCAATAAGAATGAAAATCCTTATGAGGTATTTGCTTCCCACAAGAAATACAATTGTTAACTTTTTCTGACATTGGTCAGAGGCAAGAAAAGTTTCCCCAATGGGGTACTTAGCTTTATAGAAGACTTCAGTCTGAAATTCGAATTCGAAAATCTCAGGAGTCGGCCGACCGGCACTTGCGAACTGCTTCTGCTTCGGGCACCACGCGGCAAGAAAGACTGAAGAAAATGGCGTTGGTTGCATTATATATACCCCTGGCGCACTGACGTCAGGGAAGAGGCAACAGCAACCGACGCCGGACCAAGACTTTGGAATTCTGGCCGACTGCGGGACCGCCTGACGACAGGATAACCCAAGTGTGATGACTGCAGCATGGTAACATGATGAACATCTACTGTTTGTGTATGTAACAAAAGTTCACTCATTACAAACATATATAACTCAGCTAATGAGCCATGCAGCAAAATGAAACTAATAAAACAAGGTGTTAGTTACACTGGCTCAAAACTTTAATAGACTGTACACATTTGTAATTAACTTAAAATAATCAGAGTGGTAGATAAAGGTTTGTGGCAGCAACAAGAATCCAAAGCTCCATAAAGAAATGACACCTTTGTCTAATAGCCAGAAAAATAAGTTATTTAGTGATGCTGAGGTTGGCGAATATTTAAGTAGGTGTCCTAAACATTCAAAAAGGTGAAAACATTTCTAGACAGAATATTCTAAACTTTCACTTCCAATGGAATAAATACTGCTGATAATGTTTTTAAACAGCAGGAACGGAAGATATATGGGACATTAACATCTTGTTAAAGTTGTAATGCTAGCATTTAGTTCAAAAATGCAACAGACTCACCATAGTAATTTCAGGTGGGAGATGAAATACAGGAAGGAAATGATACTCCAGAATGTCACATGGCATCCACAGAATGTCACATGGCATCCACCTAAGAAAAATAATGACTCCACACTCGGCTAAGAAGGAGATCATCTGTCCCAGAATGTACAAGGAAGGACAGGAAACAAGAAGCAGAATTATGACCAGTATTAGGGCAGCTTAGGATCAAGCACACTCTATTCTGAAAAGTACAAGAGGACCTGTGTTAAAGGGATTCCTACATCGGCAGCTTGAAAAGGAATCCAGGATTTTATAAATGCTTTGGCTATTTAGACAGCTTAGTCACTTAGAGTCATTCAGGGCTTATTCTGCTTGCATTTTAAAAAGGCAACTACTACAAAACAGGCAGCTAATGTTAGGCGTGAGTGCTGCACCAAGTATAAATGTGTAATAAGAGTGGAAATTAACAGCAGCCAGTGCAGAAATACACTACAGAGTGGTACAAATTATTGCAATAGTTGCTGACATTTGTGGCAAAAATATTAATTGCATGTAATGGTGACAGAAGGCTAGTATCTATGGATGGACCAAATGTCAGGCCAGACTGTGCTTCTATAACCAGTTGCAAACCTGAAAAACTAAAATTGACCTTGCTTAGAGCTAAATCATGGGTTGACAGTATCAGCAGTCAATGTGAGAATGATGTGGATAAAAATGGAGCTCCTGTGAGAGGAGTAAAACCTAAGACAGTATGACGTCTTACATTTACATTTCAATTTTATGCCCAGCAAGCCTTATAACAGAAGGCAGGTAGGTTAAGTGACCACTTGGTCAATTCTGCTTTCAGTACTAAAGCTTCTTACCACGAAGACTAGAAAAAAAGGATGAATCCTGAAGAACAAATTTTTTAATGTGGGGTTCTGCCATAGCCCAGGTTTAGGATAATAGATTATGTCCCCAAGTCTGGAATAAGTATTATTCATTTAATGGGCAGACCAAAGCAGTGTAGGATGCATACACACACACACACACACACACACACACACACACACACACACACACACACACACACACACACACACACACACAAACACACACACACAAACACACACACACAAACACACACACACAAACACACACACACAAACACACACACACACACACAGAAGGTAGTATCAGTGTTTTTTTTATGCAAGGACTGATTTCCAGACTGTGAAGGCTGCTATGTTTGGAGAATTCTTTGAAGACTCAGCTCAGTTTGCTATGGTGAGGTTCACAGAAGTGACATACTCTATTTAGGGACAGTGCAGAGTAAACAATGTGCAAAACTCTCACTCCATCCAGGAAAATTTCAAAGAGCTGCATGAAATGGATATATTACTGAGTACTATGGAGCCAGATGGTGCTTGGTAGCTACGTATATGTGCTGGAGTACCTATAAATATCTCAGAACACAATGCAGAAAAGCCAGCATCTATCACCAGAGTAAACAGCAAACCTCCTAGCAATGTAGTGTGGGCCTGCTACCCACTAACGCATACATGGACAAACAGGATTACTACATTTACACAGCTACAGATCAGTACAAGCAACGTACCTGAGCATCCTCATATGCGATAACAGGAAAAAATCAGATATATGCTTTAAAAAGCAGGCTATCCACAAGACCCGTTTTCCCTAAAGTCATGACACAAATCTTCATGGTACAAGAATAATAGAAGGCTGTACAGCAAATATGTTACAAATAGTAATTGAAGGAGAGACCATATAATTTGCATATACATGGTGGAAACAAATGCACTAAAAAAGAGGAAATGCATATAAATATATTTCAGGAATCACTCCAAGAAATATGGTGTACTGTTATGAATAAAGTGGTAACTCCTATTTACAAACATACACTTAAGGTTTGGGGGTGAGAAACACAAAATGCAGACATGCAGCTGTGATGATGCAGTTTATCATAAGGCGCAGTGTGCACTACATTTCCATCAAAACACTACAAACAGAAAAAGACACATGCACACACTTCTGAAACCAATGCACACCTATCTCTCGTACATGTCTACCTCATGGGTCATGCATACTTGTACACATACTTCCATGCTCGCAGCTATGACTCTCATACACACATGGTGCTGTCCTTTCAGAGAGTGCACAGCCTGGTATGCTCTTCACTGCTGCCTGTTCAAAACTGATGTCACTGTCCACAACCATTTCTGTCTCACTGCAAGGCACAAGGCATGTCACGCTGTTCACTATGCCTTATGTGTTGCCTATTTTTGACTTTCTGGCATCAGTGTTATAGTCTTCATCATGCCATTATCAGGTATAGCAAATCTGGCAGTTACATCTGACAATCTCAGTGTTCTATACACCGTATATGGTGTATTAATTGATCTCATCCTGCTGGTCATTCAGTTTACTTTACGAATAACATGGCTGCCAGGCTGAAAGGCCACATATGTGTACACACACACACACACACACACACACACACACACACACACACACACACACACACACACACACACACACACACACAGCCTCTCTCTCTCACTGTGCTCAGCATCTGTTACTTAGATCTACTATGTTTATACATCCAGGTGTACAAAACTCAACAAACTTCTAAACTCTAATAATGTTCAACAATTATCTAAGAAGGTGTTTACTAATACAGATGGTTAGTAAAGTAAGCATTGCATATATATATATATATATATATATATATATATATATATATATATATATATATATATATATATACAGATAAATGGATATGTACACACATACACACACACAGTTTAATACATTTTATATTGCTGTTTCTGTTACCTTCCGGACACATCTGCTTCTGCCAACCATCAATGTCATTCCCCACTGCTACCATCCATTCATTCCCTGTAACAGAGTTAGAGTGTAGCTATGTAGAGGCTGTCATTCAGGAAGCCAAAAGAGTTTTTTTCAGGATTTTTCCGTTATCCCTACCATATTCCTCCCATGTGTGCTTATAATTGCCAAAGGGGTAGGTATTTAGTGGAACTTTACAAGGGAATGTCACCCACTTCCACAACTGATGTAACCCCTCAAAAGACCCTACTCCCCTTGTAAGCAAGCACCTGCATTCCATCTGCGATATCTACTTGGAATTACGATCAGCAAATTAACTCCATTTGTGATCCCAATCCTCAGCTGAGAAACAGATGTGCAGGCAGTTGCCACATTATACATCTATCCCAAGCCATCTTCTCCAGTGCACAAGCCATTAACCAAACCAAGACAACTGGGGCATCAGGGTTTTATCCTTCTATTACATGAAGCTGATTTCATTGCACAGCTTGTCAAATCTTCCAAGAGCTCTTTTGAGAGAAACCTAGCACGTACTGCCAATAATAACCATAGGGCCTTTTACAGCTATGTATGTAACCTAAAGGACTGGACCCAAGCGTGTGCAGAACTGGTGGCCAACAGTATCACACACACACTGACCCCACAGAGATAGCGAACCTGCTAGCGGATAGGTTTGGTGAAACCTTCTCTCACTTATCCCCTCCTAACTTACAATAAATCCTAGCCCAAACCCCATCACCACCTTACATATCTGAAGGATAGGTCCTCAAAGCCCTGTCCAAGGTAAAGAACACAGCCTCTATGGGACCAGATGACATCCCATGCTGTCTTCTAAACAGGCTAAAACTTGAACTAGCTTCACCAACAAGTACCCTTTTCAATTATAGCTTAACCACAGGGTTTGTTCCGGCAGAATGGAAAGCATCTACAGTTATTCCCCTCCACAACGGTGACCTAGCAACAGACTCGGGGAATTACAGACCCATAAACCTGACCAGCCTCATCTGTAAGCCCATGGAACATATCATTATGGACCTCACAAATTAAGACATAGGTGACCTCCAAACCCTGGACCCTACCCAATTTGGCTTCGTGAAGGGCAGCTCCTGCCTGTTAAATCTGGTGTATTTCTTTGAAAGTGTGACCAAGGCCGTTGATGAGGGCAAATCTTTGCACACCGCATACCTCAACTTGGCAAAGGCTTTTGGCACAATCCCACATTCAGGCATTATTGATAAACTTGGCAAACTGAATGTAAACTCCTTTGTTGTAAGATGTGTTGTCAACTGACTCTCAGACTGGATACACACTATCAAAGTGGGTGACTCCACATCAACCAGCAGACCTTTTACAAGCAGGGTGCCACAAGGGTCAGTGCTGGGCCCTCTACTGTTTGGTATATACTTCTCAGAAGTTCAGGGCAAAACTACAGGGTTGTGGCTAACCAAGTTTACAGACCACAAACTAAGTGCAAACACTGAATCTCAAATGATGTCCATATACGCCAGGATGGTCTCACACAGTCCAAAGGCTGGTGTATTTAGTCATAATCTCAAACTCAGTGCAAATAAATGCATCATCATTCCCTTCACCACAATGTCCCTCCACATTATCAAAACAACAACAATACCCCAAGTACCCATGAAGTGGTAAGGGACCTGGCATCACAGGTTGACCATGACCTTAACTTTGACTATCATGTGTCTACCATTGTAAGGAAAGCTTTCACGTAGCTCACTTGATTAGTAAATGCATCGCCTCAAGAGCAAAAGAAGTTATAACCCCCTATACTCTGCACTTACCTGGCCCATAATTGAGTATAATGTGCCCCATTCAGTATGTATTGTACTAAGCATCTAGAGCAATTAGAGAGACCTCAGAGGTTTCTAACAAAGAAGATCAACGGGCCTCCAGTGTGTGCCTTACATGGACCGACTAAAATCCCTGCTCACTATACTCCATATCACGTAGACTTCTTAGGGGAGACTTGTGCCTGGCCTATAGAGCAACCAAAGACCCAAACCTAATGAACTTACTGCATATCCACAAATCAAATGGGTCTAGGCCTACCCATTCCACGGACTTAAATATGGCCTGTGACTTAAATGGGACATGCTGGAGGGCCAGGTTTATCTCCTAGCAACTGCCACACCTTTGGAACAGGCTACCAATTCATGTGAAACAGAGCACCTCTATGACACCGCTCAAGAGGAACCTGGATGAGTGGATGAGGACCATAACTTCTTACCGGGGATAGCACCTACAACCCTCCTGGACATGGGCAGTCATCACTAAGTGCAATCTTGGGTACTGACTAGTACCCTCTATGGTATTACACTGGGTTGAAATGGCTAGGCTTAAAATGACCTCTGGGTTGATAGTCTAGTAATCTCCTGTGACCTATGAAGTGGACAAGTGATTGTTGAAATACTATATCTTTGCCATTAGCTATCATGCAGATGATGTTTTTCAGCTGTAGTTTAGGATACTAGAACTTTTCTGCTGTTTGGAGATGGCATCTTTCACTAATAACCAAAAAACAGAAACGAACAGTAAAGTACAGGTGTGTACCTACCATAAATGTAGATGTTCGAGTGTATTCACTGGTGCAGTCATTACATTTGGGTTATCCTGCTGGCAGGCTACCCGCAGCTGGCCTTAATTCCAAAGTCCTGGTCCGGCATTGGTTGCTGTCGCCTCTTCCCTGATGTCAGTGCGCCAGGGGTAAAAAAGATGCAGCCGACACCATTTTCTTCAGTTTTTCTTGCCCCAGATGTCAGGTGCCCCCAAATTGGTAGGCTAAAAATTTATGCCAATAAGTACGCATGCAATAAAATAAACATTTCCTTCATCTACAAGCAAATACACCACATAGGTTGTATAGGATAGAGAAGTAAAGATAAGTCCCAGCAAAGAAAAGGGGGATGGTGGGTGGGTAACCTGGACTGCAACAGTGAATACACTCAAACATCTACATTTATGGTAGGTACACAACTGTACTATGTTCATCGTGTTTCACTGCTGCAGTCATTACACTTGGGTTGAATCTCAAAGCTGAGGTAGGGTGGCTGGGTCTAAATAGGATTAGGAGAGGCTATAAGGCCCTGCAAAACTGCAGTGGTAAAGCCTGCTCTGGATTTAGAGTAGAGAGGTAAATGGTAGTGCTTGGTGAAAGTGTGCACTGAACTCCAAGTTGCAGCCTCTAAAATGTCTTTGGTTGGTACCCCTCTGAGGAAGGCTGCTGAAGTGGGTGCTGCTCTGGTAGAATGTGGCCTGATGCCCTTAGGGATTGATTTGCCATGTTGTGAATAACAGAATTGAATGCAGTGGCCTATCCATTTTGAAATAGTCTGCTTTGAGATAGGCTTTCCTTGTGATCCTGCAGCATATGCCACTAAAAGTTGCTCAGTCTTTCTGAAAGCTTTAGTTCTGACTAAGTAGAAGCGTAGCTGTCTGTGTATGTCCAAAGAATGCAGCAGTCTCTCACCCTTACTCTGTGGGTTTGGATAAAAAGTAGGAAATGAATGGTTTGGTTAAGGGCCACACTGGACACTACCTTAGGCATAAATGTCGGGTTTGTCCTCAGAGAAACCCTGTCTGGAGGGAAAATGATAAAAGGTTCCACAGCCATGAGAGTCTGTAACTCTGAGACTCATCTTGCAGAGGTTATTGCTAGGAGCAGAGCTGTTTTCCAAGATAAGAACTTTATTTCAGCTGTATTGGCTGGCTCAAAAGGCAGCAGTGTGAGTTTCTCCAAGAGATAATTGAGGTCCATGCAGGTATTGGTGCTCTGCTTGGAGGTCTTATGTTTTTGGCCCCTCTGAGGTACTGCCTTAGCAATGGATGAGAAAAAATAGGTGGTTCTGTATTGTAATGAGCTGAAATGGCAGAGGCATGGATTTCAATTGATGAGAATGATGGGCCTTTTTTTCCAGCTTCTCAGTTAGGTATTGTAAAATCTGAGGAATATTTGGTACAAGCGTGTCAATTCCTTGTGCCTGGTTCCAAGCACAGAAGCTGCATAATATTTTCTGGTACTTGGCCTCCTGGCCTCCAAAATAACATCCATCACTGCTTTAGAGAGAGGTGTGTTCTGAATGGCTACATTATTCACCATGCTGCCAGATTTAGGGTCCTGAGTTGGCTGTGCAAGATCTGATTGTTTCGTTGGGTCAGTAAGTGAGGAATTAGAGGCAATGTCCAGGCTGGGCCTTGAGACAAGCTCTTTAGGATTGGGTACCAGTGCTGGTGGGGCTAGTCTGAGGCAATCAGAATAATTTTTTTCTTCTCTTGTCTGACCTTTAGGAGTACCTTGGGAAGGAGAGGCAGAGGAGGAAAGGCATATACGGTTAGGGTTTTCCAGCTGAATGATAGAGCATCCACTTTCCATGCTTGCTTTTGATACATCCTTGTGCAGAATCTCTGTAGTTGGCAGTTGTGAGGAGAGGCAAAAAGATCTATGTCTGGGCATCCCCATTTCTTTGTTATCATGCTGAAGACTTGTGGATCCAGTTTCCACTTGTGGGGATCCGTAATTTTTCTGCTTAGTTCGTCTGCCAGAGTATTTTTCTTTCCTGGCAGAAATTGTGCTTAGAGATGTACTTGGTAAGTCAATGCTATGTCCCACAAAGTCATGGCTTGTCTGCAGAGAGGGTAGGAGTGTGTGCCTCCCTGCTTGTTTATGTACCACATGACTGTAGTATTGTCCGTCCTTATTAGTAGTTGTCCTGGATAAAGGAGGTCCTTGAAAGCTGTCAGGGCATTCTGAACAGCTAGCATCTCTTTTTGATTGATATGAAAATGCATTTGGCTTGAGGGCCATGTGCCCTGAATACATTTTCCTGCCATGTGGGCCCCCAGGCATAATCTGAAGCATCTGTGGTTATTGACTGCCTGGCTGTGGGTAGGATGAATGGCTGTCCCTTGTTGAGGTGACAGGACTGTGCCCACCATCGAAACTCCTGTTAAAGGCAAGGAATGAGGGTAATCATTGTTTCCAGGCTGTGGCAATGTTGAGTCCAAACACTTTTTAGATACCATTGTAGTTTCCTCATATGCGGTCTGGCATATGGAATTAGCAGAATGCAGGATGCCATGAAGCCCAAAGCCTGCAGAATTTTTCTTGCAGATAACTGGGTCTTTGTTGCCAACATTGTGAAGTAAGAAGTCAGTTGCCTTTGTTTGTCTGGCATGAGATAAGCCATCTAGGCAGTTGTATTTAAGCTTGCACCCAGGAATATTATCTCTTGAGAGGGTACTAATTTTGATTTATTTTCGTTTACTGTGTACCCTAGGCAAATCAATAATCTTTTTACAAACGCCAGGTGCTCTAGTAGAATGTCCTTGTTCTCTGCTTGAATAAGGCAATCGTCCAAGTAAGGATATATTTGAATTCCTCTTTGCCTGCAATATGCAATTACTGGTGCCAGGCATTTTGTGAAGACCCTGGGCGCAGTAGATAAGACAAAGGGCAGTGCAGAGAATTGGTAGTGCATTGAGCCAGCTATGAATCTGAGATATCTTCTGCAAGATTGTTTGATTGGTACATGCAGGTATGCCTCTTTTAGGTCCAAAGTTACAAGCCAAGCCTTCTTGCCCAGCATGGGCAGAAGCTGCTGCAAAGTCAACATTTTGAATTTTGGAACGTCCAGAAATGTATTTAGAATAGACAGGTCCAGTATTGGTCCCCAGGCTTTGTCCTTTCTGGGTACCAAGAAAGGTCTTGAGTAAAATCCTTGTCCCTGCACTTGCTGTGGTACTCGCTGAATGGCCCTCATGACCATGAGGGATGAAACTTGTTTTTGTGCCTCTGCCCATTGATTGTGTGGCAGGTCTGGCATACCTTTTGCCCTTGCCAGGGTGTGAAAGTGGAACCTGTAGCCCTGGGACACTATATTCAAGACCCATTTGTCCTGGGTGATCATGTGCCAGCTTTGAGAAAAAAGTGCTAATTTTCCCCCTAAGGGGGCTGCCAAAATATAAGTGCTTGGTGCTGGCAGAGGAAAGTCATTGGGACTGTTTCCTGTAGGGCTGTAATTTGTCTTCTCCACTTTTGGAGGTAGAAGCGCCCCACTGTTTAGGCCTGTATGAGCCCTGGGGCTGGGATCTGCCTCTAGGGCATCTGTATCTGCCTATTTGTGGTCTGACACTGGAAAGGACCAATTCTTTGTAGGCCAGTTCCTGCTAAATCTGGGTGGCTGTACCTGTAAGAAATCCTTTACTGTTTGCAATAGATTTTGCTTTGTCCTCCATTTTCTTCAACATCTCCTCTGCTTTAACACCAAATAAAGTATCATGCTGTAATGGAGCATCTAGTAATTTTGCTTTAACATGATCAGGTAGAATCTGTTCCTTTAACCAAGCATGCCTCCTAATGACAGAACCCGTAACTGCGGCCCTGCAAGAGGCCTCTAGAGAATCAAAACCACATTGCAACGTATGCTTTCCCACTTGTTCAGTTGCATGCAATAAATCCTGCATTTCCTTATTTTTCTGCACAATCAGAATTTGCCAACATTTTCTGTTTTAGCAGTGACATTAAGTATTGCAGATATTTAAGCATATGAAATTGACAATTTAAAGCCCTCACAGCCAAAGTAGCAGAAGTGTAAACTTTTATCCCCAATCAGTCTAGTGCCCTAGAATCCCTGTCAGAGGGGATAGTTTTTTTTTGCAGTAGAAGCCTTGACCCCTCTGAGACCTTGAGAAATAATTTCTGGATCAGCAGCAGGGTTTTTATAAAGAAATTTATGTGAGTCTGGAACTCTGTAGTATCTGTCTGGTTTTACAGGGGCAGGGGGTAAAGAGTCAGGAGAAAGGCCGGACTCTGAAAATACATCATCTACAATGTCTAACACAGGGAGATAGCAAGAGGCTTGTGCTGAGGCAGTAAAAGAAAATCTCTAAGCCTTTTCTTTGATTCTGAGTAGTCTTGGCTCTCCCAGTGGAAGTGCTCCCTGATGGTATGCAGGGTTTCCCCAAAAGAAAAATCCTCAGGACGAGAGGCTGAAGGAATAGATTCTTCAGCATCAGAATCCTCATAGGGAGGAAGAGAGTATTCCTGCTCAGAAGAGGAGTCAGAAGAAATGGAAACCTGATCTGAAGATTCATATTCTGTCTCTTGCCTAGGCCTCTTATCAGGAGGGGGATGGGAACCCCTGATCAAGGTAATTAGGTCTTCGGCCATTTTGAACATCTGTTTTTTAGGCATGGAAGTCTGTCCAGGAGAATGCTGTACTTGTTTCTTTGTCTTTAGAGCTGCTTTCGTCTTTGCTTTGGAAGCTGAGGTAGGCTTTACATATAACTGTGTAGGTCTGAAAACACCCTCAGAAGCTGATGCCTGCTCAGCGGCTCTGGACCCATCTGAGGGAATAGTTTCCGAGTGTCCAATTCCTTGAGTATCCAGAGGCCTAGCTGGCTCCACACGTGGGAGTTGGCAGCGGCCTGTGGCTCTGAGGTAGCAGGCGTCAGGGGCTGCGAAAGCGCCTCACTGAGAACTGGCGAACCGGCAACTGGCTTAGCGGAAGCCTCATCGTCGGTTTTGGACCTCGGATGCCTGTCCTTTTCCTTGCGCTTTTTATAAACTCCAGTCGTCAGTTGTTCCGATGGCATTATATAATTGAATCTTCGGCCAAAGTAATGAAAGGCAAAATCTTATCGACGCTTAATAGTGCGTTGGTTAAATCTAGCGCAAAACTGACAGCTAGCAACATTGTGATCAGGGCCTAGGCAAGGAATACAGTAAGAATGAAAATCCTTATGAGGTATTTGCTTCCCACAAGAAATACAACTGTTAACTTTTTCTGACATCGGTCTGGAGCAAGAAAACAGTTTCCCCAATGGGGTACCCAGCCCCAATGAAGACTTCGGATCTGAAACTCAATTTTGAAAATCTCAGGAGTCGGCCGACCGGCACCTGCGAACCGCCCCTGCCTCGGGCACTGCACAGCAAGAAAGACTGAAGAAAATGACGTCGGCTGCATCTTTTATACCCCAGCGCACCGACATCAGGGAAGAGGCGGCCGCAACCGACGCCGGACCGGGACTTTGGAATTCGGGCCAGCTGCAGGTAGCCTGCCAGCAGGATAACCCAGTGTAATGACTGCAACAGTGAAACACGATGAACATCTAAGATGGTCCAGACTGCTACAACTTCAGCTACATTTGCATCAGTAGATAAGAAGCAACTATAACCTACATACACGTCTGGAGGTAAAAACATAAAAAGCTCCAAAAATGTAAAAACCCTTGATTCCAAAAATCCAAGGTATGGAGATCAGTTAAAAAACAAATATAGATCAAAGTTATTAGATAACCACTCCTTATCTACTGGCAGACTCTTTAGAGATCTTACTAAGTAGATAGGGTTTTCAACAACAATGGACATATCTGTTACAGTTTGGAACAGCTAGAACCTCAGAATATATTAGAATCGAGGACTTAAAATGCTCATCTGTTAAGATTGCAAATGCCTACAGTAGGATGCATCTCATAGGTTTAAAGAAGGTTAGTCAACACCTGGAACAGGCTTCCAAAAATAAGATAACTTTATCAGAACTTCAGGAAGTTTCAAGATGGAAGAGATAAATATATGGGAGACAGGAAATAAGATGCATGGAAATTAAAAAGGTCAGGTGTGTGAAGATTATTTTCCTTGTCAGTAAGAATGAATGACATTTGCTAGAATAACAGACTGCTACAAGTCTCACCTTTAACAGAAGGATACAGCCTCAGCATTCCTAGATCATCTTAATGGACTGCCAGATACACACATATATACCTCTCTTCATGCGGAATAATGCTATGGGTTGCAAGAAAGTAAGACCTGAAGTTGTACCTATGCCTGTTAAGAGTTCATCAAAGAAAAGGGCCCAATCACGTTATGTAGCCTCCAGAGGTACTGTAGGAATGTGGGATGAATCAGTAACTGTGCCCTGAGGATGCAAAGCGAATGACGAAAGTCGGTCATAAAATACATTTTACAGCACAGCTCATCCCCTAACTAGCATTAATGTGACTACGCAATGCAACCTAATAAAATTGTTAATTAGTATATTTTGTAAATGTAATTTTTTCATTTTAATAATTTTGCAGTAGAATTTTAAAACACAAAAAAGTGCCCAGAGGACTGTGGGGATAATATGTTGATTTTGTAGCAAAATATTTAATATTTATTTATTTTACTTTGTCAGATCAGGTGTCATTAAGGGAAGGGAATGAATAACTACTTAAGAATATTAGGGAGTGGTAAATTGAGATGGGCATCAGGGCTGTAGAAATAACTTTTCTGCAGGTGTCATGCACTCATCTACAAGCAGATGTCCTTAAACTGCCGAGGGGAAAAAAACAATATACCATCCAGGAAATCTGATTTACACTGGAGATAAAGAACACATGATATTTTTATTTATTTATTTATTTATTTTTTTTGCTAGTTGATCACCTAGATTATTTTTGCAAACCTTTAATAAATTATCACTTAAGACATTGGCAAATGTATATTAACAGAAATGAAAACAAACCATATTAACATGTTTGCCTTTTACATACATTATAAATATTTTCTTTATTTATAACTATCAATCAGTCCAACATTACATAATTTGCTGAATTCCTGCCTTCCCTTAAACCTCATTCCTCTTCAACATTATTCTGCATGTATTGTTCCCATAATTTCCATTTATTTCTAGGCAATTTGTTCCTTCCCTTTTATAAAGATCCTTCTTCCAGTTCTTATACTTCAATTTTAATATTCAGTGCTTCAAATACTTTATTTAGAGTTTGATTTCCATTTTCTAGTAATAATTTTAATTCGACTGGCTGCCAAAAATGCAAACAAGGTCTTACTGTGTCTAGGCATTTCAGATCCTGTGTCCCAGGTCAAAAGACTTGGTTACAGCCATTTGCTCACCTAATGTTTCTGACAGAGTACTCTGTAGGGAATTTTTAAAATCCACGAACTCATTACAATCTGAAAACATATGTTCCCAGTTACATCTTTCTTCTCCACCACACTTTGAACATTTGCAAATTAACCCGAGGAAGATTCTTTGAAGTCTGCTAGGGCTATAAAGATACCAATGCAAACACTTCCAAGCAAAAATCCTAAATCCTGTGGATTTGTTGCACACTTGGGAGTATATATATGCCCTCCATTTGTTCCCTTATAAAGTGCTTTTCCAGTCTACCTTCTCAATCATTTCTTACTGCCTCTGACTGATTCTTATAGGCTTCTGTTCCAGTTTCAAGTAAAACCTCTACCACAGCATGATTTCCACTTAGAATTCCCTTATCCCTTTCTGTATTCCTATACTCTGGTATCAGTCCCTGGTTGGGAAGGCAGTCTCTAGCCTACAGTCCAAATATCTTATTCATTTCCTTACTGTGAAGACACAACTAAGCTCTGCAGCTTTAAGAAAGCAGAGCTTTTCTCATTCTTACCATGTTCGTTATCGTGGGAGTTATCTGTGAGAGCTACTAGTTCTTTGCACAAGGAAATTATTGGATAGTGCTGCCCCTAGGTTTCCTTAAAACAAAATTTAATCAACAACCCTCTCCTCCTTGCTACACATACTGCTTTAGTACTACATCTACGCAATGGACTGCAGGCCAAGAACAACTGCTACTGCACACCTGAGAAACGACTATAGGTCATAAGGACTTCCCCCTTGAGTAAGAGTAGGATATCTTAGACTCGGTTATGAAACACAGTTTTTCTATCTTGTTACTTCATCGTTGTCTGTGGTGTGCTTTTCATATCCTCCCCCAGTGCCATTTAGTAATCCTACATTCCTCCTTCCCTTCAGACAGATCATAATAATTCTGAATTGTCCCTATTTGCACTGTACTAAAACATCTCTCAGTGCTTCTCTTGCACTCTATACTTGCCAAACCATTTGCAGACCTTTACTACAGCCATAGCCGGCCTTAGGCATAGACCAACTAGATGGCCACCTAGGGTGCCGCTCTAGCAGAGGCGCTTTTCCAGTATTTATTTGGGGTAGGTAGACCTGGATGGGGGCACCGGGTGATGTGGTGGGGGTGCCGTGGAGCCTTTTGCCTAGGGCACCAGTTGATCCAACGCCGCTCCTGACTACAGCTGTTTAGCTTAACCAGGAAAGCATACCTTCAGTGCCACAGATTCTTTATTTTGTTGAAATAAGGTTATATTCACAGGGCCCCAGCTCCATTTGCCCTCATTCCACTCAGGCTCACTCCTCTCCCCTACTCTACTCCCAATTACCATCCGTTCCCTCTGCCTCTGGATTTAAACATACACAACCCTATCTCTGCCTCTGGATTTAAACATACACAACCCTATCTCTGGATTTCAACACCCACAACCACAGCTAATCACAGCATACATCTAACATAAAACTCCCATCCAATAAGAGCTGACATTATATAATTCAACCTCTACTGCTGCTCTACCAAGCAAAGTAACTTATTCTTACTTATGCCCCAAACATTTTCATCTATTATACCTTACTAATAGTTGTTCACCATACATTTAAAAAATACATTAACTAATGCTCTCCCAGTCATGCTCCTGTGCTTTCTTGTCTATTGCTCCAACTATCACATTTTCCCAATACAGAAATACACATCACCCACCTATGCACATCTATCCAACAAATCCCCAAGCCACCCTCCCCTTACATCACTCAGCCATCATAGATCGATTCCTCTACAAACATATAAAATGCATATTATCCAACCAACACGGCACCAAACTAAAGCCAAAGATTCTTTGGTTATACACTTTCCTACACAAAAAGAACCACTCAATTAATCAGTGGAATCATTCAGCCAAACCTTAGCCCCATCCACCAGCAACTCTACCCTTACCAAACTACACCCAGTGCCCACACTACTAACACATTTTTATCTTCCAAGCATATTCTCCACTTATTAAATATGAACCTTAGAAGCATATGTAATAAAATCCATGACCTCCATACCTACTTTGCTGTCCACTCACCCAATATGGTCATTTCATTGCCACAGAAACCTGTTTAAAACCAGAATTACCTGACAGTGACATCATCCCACCAAGATTTAATCTAATCCACATTGACAGGGTTAAAAAGCAATCAGGAGGTGTTGCAAATTTTCTATAAAAATTCCTAAATATAACCCTACTTAAAACAAGAGATCCCACAATTTAACAATGCTAATATCATTTTTGCAACACTAAAATTTAAAAGAAAAACAGTCCCTGCTCAGACTTGCACAACCCACCAGGTACAACATCAGTACTGCTGAAAATCACCTTCACCGGATATCTTATAATTTTCAATATGAAACTCTCATACTAGGACATTTAAAAATAGATCAGTAGCTTATAAACAGTACTATCCCAACAGAATTCATAAATGTGTATGGCTTTATTCACTTAATTTCATCCTCCCCAAAATCAAACAAACAAAAACTCCAGCAGTCAGTCAATCTAAGACTGAGCGCACCAACAGCTCTGACACAATAACTGCAGTTGAATGCCTACCAGACACTATAATCACCTGCCAACATATTCCAGTGGAAGCTATAATAGCCAGGGCAATCAAATTATATGCAACTAAATATGAATTTCAACCAAGTTCAACAAGGACACTTATTAAAGCACTATCTCAGTACAATTGAAATATACTAAAAATCTATGCCTCTAGACTCTGTAGTCTCCAACCTTCAATGACATTTTCCTAAAAATCCTTAATAACCTAGCCACAATCCACAATAAGAGAGTCAAATCCAACCCTGCACCATGACTAAGGATATAAAACAACCAGTGTTAGAATGTAACAAAGCATGGAAAGAAAGCCATAAACATAAGACTCAAAAAGTACAGTTTTGTACCTACCATAAATGTAGATGTTCGAGTGTCTTCACTGCTGCAGTCACTACACTTGGTTTATCCTGCCATCAGGCGGTCCCGCAGTCTGCCAGAGTTCCAAAGTCTTGGTCCGGTGTCGGCTGCTGTTGCTTCCTCCCTGACGTCAGTGCGCCAGGGGTATATAAGATGCAGCCGATGCCATTTTCTTCAGTTTTTCTTGCTCCATATGTCAGGTGCCCCCAAAAGGATAGGCAATACATATTGCTTACAAAACATACATAAGGTAAAAACATAACCTTTAGTAGCCAGCAAATACACCACATAGAAAGTATAGTGTAGATAGTTATAGATAAGACCCAGCTAAGAAAGAGGGGAAGGCGGGTGGGTAACCAGGACTGCAGCAGTGAAGACACTCGAACATCTACATTTATGGTAAGTACAAAGCTGTACTATGTTCATGATGTTTCACTGCTGCAGTCATTACACTTGGGAAGAATCCCAAAGCGAGTCAGGGTGGCTGGTTCTAGAGAGGATTTGGTGTGCTATGAGGCCCTGCAGCACTGCAGTAGCAAAGCCATCTCTGGAGCTGGAGTAAAGAGGCAAGTGGTAATGCTTGGTAAAGGCATGCATTGAACTCCAAGTTGCAGCTTCCAAAATGTCCTTGGTAGGTACTCCTCTAAGATAGGCAGTAGAAGTTGCAGTTGCCCTGGTGGAATGTGGTCTAATGTTAGATGGTACAGGCTTCCCATGCTGTGTGTAGCAGAACCAGATACAGTGTCCTATCCACTTTGAAATGGTCTGCTTTGAAATAGCCTTTCCCTGTGATCTTGCAGCATAGGATACAAACAATCGCTCAGTTTTTCTGAAAGCTTTTGTTTTGACCAAGTAGAAGCGTAATTGTTTGTGTATGTCCAAGGAATGTAGAATTCTCTCCCCTTTATTCTGGGGGTTTGGATAAAATGTTGTCAAGTGAATAGTTTGGTTAAGAGCCACACTGGCTACCATCTTAGGCATAAATGAAGGGTTTGTTCTTAAGGAAACCCTGTCTTGGTGAAAAATGATGAAGGGCTCCACTACCATTAGTGCCTGTAGTTCTGAGACTCTATGTGCTGAGGTTATTGCCAGTAGCAGGGCAGTTTTTCATGATATATATTTTATTTCTGCTGTATTGGCTGGCTCAAAAGGAGGTAAAGTGAGTTTTTCCAAGACAAAGTTGAGGTCCCAAGTAGGTGCTGGTGCTCTCCAGGGCGGTCTTATGTTTTTAGCCCCTCTGAGGTACTGCTTTAGCAATGGATGAGAGAAAATAGGAGGATCTGTGTTGTAATGAGCCGAGATGGCAGAAGCGTGGATCTTAATGGATGAGAAGGATAATCCTTTGTCCAGCATCTCAGTTAAATACTGTAGTATCTGAGGTATGTTAGGGACAATAGGGTCAAGGCTTTGAGCCTGGTTCCAGGCACAGAGTCTCTTCCACTTTTCTGAATAAGATTTCCTGGTGCTAGGCCTTCTGGCCTCCAAAATGACATCCATAACAGCTTTAGAGAGAGGTGTTGCCTGTTTGGCTAATGAATCTGCCATGCAGCCAGCAGGATCTGATTGTTTTGTTGAGTCAGAAGGTCTGGAATTTGAGGCAAAATCCAAGGTGGGCCTTGAGCCAAGTTCTTTAAGATTGGGTACCAATGTTGGCGTGGCCAATCTGGAGCAATCAGAATCATCTGTGTTTTTTCTTTGTCTGGCTTTTAGGAGAACCTTCGAAAGGAGAGGCAGAGGAGGGAAGGCATAAACGTGTAGGCCTTTCCAGCTGAACGAAAGAGCATCCACTTTCCATGCTTGTGTGTGATAAGTCCTTGTGCAGAATTTTTGTAGTTGGCAGTTCAGTGGGGAGGCAAAGAGATCCATGTCTGGGCACCCCCATTTTTGCATTATCATGCTGAAAACTTGTGGATTTAATTTCCACTCGTGAGGATCCATGATGTTTCTGCTTAGGTCATCTGCCACAGTATTTTTATTTCCTGGCAGGAATTGTGCTTGCAGATGAACTTTATAAGTTAGAGCTGTGTTCCACAAGGTCATGGCTTGTCTGCATAGGGGGTAAGAATGAGTGCCCCCTTGCTTGTTTATGTACCACATTACTGTGGTGTTGTCTGTCTTTAATAATAATTGTCCTGGATGCAGAAGGTCCTTGGTCAGCTGTACAGCCAACATCTCTTTTTGATTGATGTGTAGATGCATTTGGTTTGTGGTCCATTTGCCCTGAATACATTTTCCTGCCATGTGTGCTCCCCAGGCGTAATCCGAAGCACCTGTTGTTAAAGTCTGCCTGGCTGTGGGTAGAGTGAAAGGCTGACCCTTGTTGAGGTGACATGTCTGTGCCCACCATCGAAACTCCTGTTGTAGGCAGGGAATTAGTGGTATTACCATTTCCAAGTTGTGAGAGTGTTGAGTCCAAACACTTTTTAGGTACCATTGTAATTTCCTCATATGCAGTCTGGCATATGGAATTAGAAGTATGCAGGATGCCATGAATCCCAAGGCCTGCAGAATTTTTCTTGCAGGGAGTTAGGACTTTGTTGCCATCAATTGAAATACTGAGTCAGTTGTCCTTGTTTGTCTGGTGTGAGATAAGCCATCTGGGCTGTTGTATTTAAGCTGGCACCCAGGATTATTATCTCTTGTGAGGGCACTAGTTTTGATTTCTTTTCGTTTACTGTGTACCCTAGACAACTTAATAACTTTTTTACAAATGCCAGATACTTTAGAAGAATGTCCTTGCTCTCTGCTTGAATCAGGCAGTCGTCCAGGTATGGATATATTTGAATTCCTTTTTGTCTGCAAAATGCAATTACTGGTGCCAGGCACTTTGTGAAGACCCTGGGCGCAGTAGAAAAGCCAAAGGGCAGTGCAGAGAATTGGTAGTGCATTGAACCAGCTATGAATCTGAGGTATCTTCTGCAATTTTGTCTGATAGGGACATGCAGGTATGCCTCTTTGAGGTCCAAAGTAACAAGCCAAGCCTTCTTTCCCAACATGGGAAGGAGCTGCCGTAGTGTCAACATTTTGAATTTCGGAACATCCAGATAAGTATTTAGAGTGGAAAGGTCTAGAATTGGTCTCTAGGCTTTGTCCTTTCTGGGGACCAGGAAGAGTCTTGAGTAAAAACCTTGTCCTTGTTCCTGCTGTGGCACTTTTTGAATAGCTCTCATGTCCATGAGGGCTGTAATTTGTTTTTGTGCCTCTGACCATTGATTTTGTGGTGGTTTGGCATTCCTTTTAGCCTTGGTAAAGTGTGAAAGTGGAACCTGTAACCTTGAGACACAATATTCAGCACCCATTTGTCCTGGGTGATTGTTTGCCAGTTTTGTGAAAAAAGTGCTAGTTTCCCCCCTAAGGGAGCTGCCAACAGGGTAGAATTTGGCATTGGAAGGGGAAAGTCAATGAGATTGTTTCCTGTAAGGTTGTGACTTGTCCTCACCTCCTTTTGGTGTTGAAGCACCCCACTGTCATGGTCTGTAAGATCCTTGGGGCTGAGATCTGCCTCTTGGGCATCTGTATCTGCCTCTTTGTGGCCTGTCTGACACTGGAAAGGACCAATTTTTAGTAGGCCAATTTCTGCTAAATCTTGGTAACTGTACCTGTAAGAAATCCTTTACTGTTTGCATAGATTTTGCCTTATCCTCCATTTTCTTTAATACCTCCTCTGCTTTACACCAAATAAAATATCTTGCTGTAAAGGAACATCTAATAATTTCGCCTTAATATGATCTGGTAAGGTTTGTTCCTTTAACCAAGCATGCCTTCGAATCACAGATCCTGTAACTGCTGCTCTACAAGAAGCTTCCAATGAATCAAAACCACATTGCAAAGTATGTTTTCCCACTTGTTCAGCTGCATGCAATAATTCTACATTTCCTTATAATCAGGCTGTTCTGCACTTGTACTCATTTTCCGTTTTAACTGAGACAGTAAATATTGTTGGTATTTAGGCATGTGAAACTGGCAGTTTAAAGCTCTCACTGCTAAAGTTGCAGAGGTGTAAACTTTCTTCCCCCATCTGTCTAATGCTCTGGAATCCCTGTCCGAGGGAACTGGATTTTTAGCTGTGGAGGCCTTTACCCCTTTAGGACCCTGGGAAATAGTTTCTGGGTCAGCAGCAGGGTTTTTATAAAGCAATTTGTTTGAGTCAGGGACTCTGTAGTACCCGTCTGACTTGACTGGAGCAGGGGGTAAGGAATCTGGATTTAAACTGGATTCAGAGAACACATCGTCCACGATATCCAACACTGGTTTAATAGCAAGGGGCCTGTGCTGAGACAATAAAATAAAATCTCTGAGCCTTTTCTTGGACTCTGAGTAATCCTGGCCCTCCCAGTGGAAATGCTCCCTCATGGCGTGTTAGTTTCCCCAAAAGAGTAATCCTCAGGAGGAGAGGCTGAAGGAATAGATTCTGCAGCATCAGAGTCCTCATAAGGGGGTAAGGAATATCCCTGGTCTGAAGAGGAGTCAGAATATATAGAAATCTGGTCAGAGGAATCATAGTGTGTATCCTGCCTAGGCCTTTTATCAGGAGGGAAATGGGTACCCCTGATTAGAGTAATTAAATCTTCGGCCATTTTGAGCATCTGCTTTTTAGGCATGGAGGCCTGTCCAGGTGAATGCTGTACTTGCTTCTTTGTCTTTAAAGTTGCTTTAGACTTGGCTGTAGATGCAATGGTAAGTTGTGTAGGTCTGAAAACACCCTCAGAAGCCGAAGCCTGCTCAGCGGCTCCGGACCCATCTGAAGGGTTAGTCGCCATAGGCCCAACACCTTGAGTATCCAGAGGCCTAGGCAACTCCACGTGGGAATCGGTTGCAGCTTGCGGCTCTGAGGTAGTGGGTGTCAGGGGCTGCGAAAGTGCCTGAGAACCGGCGAACCGGCGACTGGCCTAGAAGAGGCTTCGTCATCAGTTTTGGGCCTCGGATGCCTGTCCTTATCCTTATCTTTGCGTTTTTTGTGAATTCCGGTCATTGGTTTCTCTGATGGCATGGTATAATTAAACCTTTGTCCAAAATAATGGCGTGCAAAATCAAACCGACGTTTAATGTGTGTTTGTTAAATCTAGCACAAAACCGACAACTAGTGACGTCGTGGTCTGGGCCTAGGCATGGAATACAGTAAGAATGAAAATCCTTATGAGGTATTTGCTTCCCACATGAAATACATTTATTAACTTTTACTGACATCGGTCTGAGGCAAGAAAAAGTTTCCCCAATGGAGTACTTAGCTTTATTAACGACTTCAGATCTGAAATCGAATTCGAAATCTCGGGAGTCTGCCGACCGGCACTTGCGAACTGCTTTTGCTTCGGGCACCGTGCGGCAAGAAAGACTGAAGACAATGGCGTCGGTTGCATCTTGTATACCCCTGGCGCACTGACGTCAGGGAAGAAGCAACAGCAGCCGATGCCGGACCAAGACTTTGGAACTCTGGCCGACTGCGGGACCGCCTGATGGCAGTATAACCCAAGTGTAATGACTGCAGCAGTGAAACACGAAGAACATCTCAATATAGATATTTAGACACCTAAGAAACCTTATTAAACTCAGTGACAAACTAGATAAACATACTATAATAACCCCTCAAAACAAAAAAAAAAAAAAAAAAAAAAATGAAACTTTTCCAGTCATCCTTAAATATGTTACTGCGTCCCGGCCAAGTTACCGCCCCCTCACCAACAACCAGTAACTGCACTGAATCAATCTTGTCCCAGTTCAACAACTACTTTACACAGACCATACTGCCCTTAGTTACACTAACCATGCCACTTTTCTCTCTTTTGTCAACAAATCCAAATCTCTCCCATCAAATCAACCTCACCCTCGTACGTACTTCTCCTTTAAAAGGCTTCTACTTATATTGAAAGCCACCACCTTGGCTGCTGACAAACTTCCATCAGAATATCTAAAAAGAGCTGCTGATACCATTGCTTTCCCCATCTCTGTACTGGTAAACAGGTCCATATCCAAATAATATGTTGCTACCATTTGAAAACATTCCTATATTATTCCATTACACAAATGGGATACATCAACTGACTTTAACAATTATAGAGCCATAGCTATCTTCTCCCTCCTCTCAAAAATCCTTGAAAAGTGTACTCACACACAACTCATACAATATCTCGGATCCAATAACATACTTTTCAAAACACAGCATGGCTTCAGTCCACATAGCAGTTCAGTCACAGCCCTACTGCATTTTACTAACACTATAAATCAACTTAGAAATAATAGCAAATGTGTGTTTCTAGACTTATCTAAAGCATTTGCCACAGTATCATATAAGTATTTACTCTCTGAATTTGCTTCCATCAGACTTTCTCAATACTCCCTTTCATGGTTCCTTACCTATCGGTCTGAAAGAAAACAATCAGCCAGATGGCACAAGGATTATTCCCCATTTCATCCTGTCAACACAGGAGTCCCACAAGGCTCAATCCTCTTTTAACATCTTTATAAATAAACTCCACACTGCCACACAACACTAAGCATTATCCAGTACACCGAGGATTCAATATTAAATGCAGCCCCCAACTCAATCTGAACTCCAGGAATTTACCCAAACACTCACTCACTCACTCTCTCTCTCCTATAATCACTATTTTATGTTTGCTTTTTCTGCAAAATGTAACTTTTTCCTGGAAACGGTCTAAATTCACTTGTTAATATAAATGTACTCAAAATGTACAAATGTAGTTTTTGGTACCTACAGAAAGTGAAATTTAGTAAACTGCAAAAACACTATCCCAGTTAGCATTTGAAGTCACACTATATCACAGTGAAAGGACAGCAGAAAGCAGAATGACAAATATAAAATGGATTTACTTCTTTAACATTCAGAGCTGTGAACATTTCGATTGGAGTAAGCTGTACAAATATACTCCCTACCTATCAACTTTTAAACTGAAAAAGTACCACACATCAAAGGGTGAGTGTGAATGTATCTGTGCAGCTGTAAACACAGCTTTTCTAAAGGAATTACTTCAAGTCCCAGGCCTTCAAACAATTTTGGTGAAAATCTGCATTAAGTGACACTGATGCTGCACTCTTCCCACTTCTACTTGAGAATGTAGTTCGTACATACAAGTTAGGAAGTGTGGGGCATTTCTTCATGTGGGAGGAGCAGGGGAGGTTTCCTCACAAGATTTGTTTTAGGTTTCCTGAATGTGTTTTTCAGCAAAACTATTTAGGAGGTTAAGATCTGATGAAATTATGTTTGATGAGTCAACATGAATCTGTACATCTTATTCTGTTTTACACTGTCAACATCTCCAGAAGAGTGCTCCTAGTACAGTCAGCAAGAATAGTTTTAGTCAAAAGTTCACCAGTTATCAAGCTGGGGTATGCCCTACCTCTGATAACCCTTCACTCTGCGCATAATACCAAAAAAAGTTATATAGCCAACAATAAAATATTGAGATTCTCTCCTGGCAGATAAGAAGTGCCACTACTGTGTCCTCCATGGAAAGGCATACAGGCAGCCCATTCCTAACAGAGCCACTTACATATTAAGTACTCAGCTGTTTAAAGTTCTAGCATTTGGTCACTGTGTACCCCATCAAAACAAAGTTATTCTTTCAGTCGTGTCCAACTTAATTAATAAGCAAAGAGAAAGACACTACACAAAAAGTATCAAAACCACCGCATTTGTGGTACAAAAAGAATGGAATCTACACACAGCTCATAATACTGCAGCTCTGGCAGGACAAAAGGTCTAAATAATCTATATCCCCAGCTCATCTCAAGCGATCTCTCTCAATACCGGATTTTGTTTCACATTTTGCACTATGCCTCGTAAATTGTTTTTATTTGTGGTATATCACGGAGGATTACAGTCAATCATTACAGCAAGACATTAAGAGTTTTCTTACCATTATGACAATGTGTTTTAATAGAAATCCCATTATTCTAGTAACGTTTTTTTAAGTGAATTATAGTAATATCTAAAAATGTCCCCAATTTTGGACCTTTACTCCTCCATTACTTTTGATTTTGTTCAGAATTCTTGAACAAAGAAGTTCAGAAGTACGGCTCAAATATGTACAATCATATGCAGCTTCAACAACGGACTAGAGTATTAATTTAATTCTATGCTTAAGTAACTCAAACCATACATTTACACACAGCATAGTCAATCCAGTGAACTTACAGTACCTTTTGTGAAGACTGGAGTTCCAAATCTGGAGGCCTAAAAGTGAAAAGGCCTTTGAGCTGATCAACAGTTTCTGTAGTAAGATGAAAAGACCTCTCAACATTGGAACTGGAATGCAGTCTCTCTCTGCATTTCTAAAAATTATAATTCTGTGGAGTGATCTAAATTAGTCCTTGGTTGGATACTAATCAATATTTGTCCATATTTAGCAGAGTTCAAAGAAGTTCTCTACCATCAAATTACATTTTATTATTATTTTGAGCGGTCTTCAATTTACCATGTTCACATGTTTTGGCAAAAAAAAAAAAAAGAAGAATTTCATGTTCACATACAGAAAAACTACAACAGTCTTCTACAATGTTCATGTAATACACATTAATGGCAATTACTCTAGCAGTTTCCTACTGCAAAAATAGGAAAAAGGTGACTACCAAATCAATCAATACACGTCAAACAGGATGACATTTGGTGTATAGACTATGTCAGAATTATACCAATATTCCTTCTTTGGTAAAGTAAAACACTGCTAAACCAAACCAAACTGAAATGCAAAGGAGATGTAATACTAACAATAAAGCACTACCAAAGGTTATGGCAATGCACTTGTTTATGAACTTGTGGGCACTTGTAAATCAAACTGATAATCAAAACTGTCTAGCACCAAAGTATACACCAAACCAGAGCAACACACAACAGACTACATATAGAGGTCAAACTTAATACAGAAGTGAAATACTTCTACAACTAAGATACAACATGATGAAGGAATAACAATAGTTAACCATTTTTAGTGTGTATATACATCTTTCTCAGTACCATCTGAAGGTCCTGGAAAGTTATGATTATCAGCCTGGTTGCCATTGGTGTGGTCATAGTACAGAATAAGGCTTATCCATAACTTGTGCATTTCCACCAGCTTGACAATTATCCCATAAAAGCAATGCGGCATGAGGGATACATCCTCCCAAGTGCTGATTAACTAGTATATTACTATAACCCTTAGTCCCATTTTACTGCTTAAAAGAAACAAGGCATGTTCAATTCCATGTTTCTTGTGTTGGGGAAATCCACTAAAATAAAGTCCAATCTCCAAAGCATTGCTTCAGAAGAATATTTCAAAATATATTTTCTTTGGGATTACCGACATTCAAATAAAGTCCCCAGCACTAGCAAGGTTAGAATAACCACACAACCTAAACACAAATTATAATCTTCCGTCAATCTTTTCCAACAGTTCCAGAGTCTGCTGGGCCCATGTCATACCACAATACTCAGGGTTGTATACGAGTACAGCCACTGCCAGTAACCAAAGCATCTGTTAGTCTAGAATAGAAAAATGTGCCAGAATACATTGTTTCAACCATTTTACCTATATTTTTAGAAAAAAAAACAAGTTTTCTGTTTTACATATGTATACATAGGACTCCTGAATTTGGTCAATGCAGAAAAACGTCAGCTGCTTGACCGCAGTTAGCTGAAATATGCAGATGGAAGACAGGTGTGCTAGAAAAACAATTCCCAGGAGGGGGAATATTCTTTTTCCCAGGGGATTGTGCAATCTCCGAGTTACTATATATAATTAGCAAGGGGTATGGAGGGTGCAGGGTGGTTTGCCCCCTTGCAGAAAACAATGTTTTTTGAGGGGGGGGTTGCAAGTGGTGACAATTTTCCTCACACATACCCAGTTGACTGTCATTGTGTTATCGAATTAACAGTATATATATATATATATATATATATATATATATATATATATATATATATATGTGTGTGTGTGTGTGTGTGTGCGTATATATGCATGAATGTGTCTACTTTCTTTGATCGACACAGCAAAATGTCGATGGCAAGAATGCCGACCACAAAAAGTCAATAACACAAACAATGGCAGTCAACTGCGTATGTGTGAGGAAAATTGTCACCACATGCATTTTAACAGGGGTGTGTACACTGTGTGTGTGTGTGTGTGTGTGTGTGTATACACTGTGTGTGTGTGTGTGTGTGTGTGTGTGTGTGTGTGTGTATATATACAGACTCATCAAAACCATCTGTTCTAACAACATGTCACTCAAATGCTGGGCAATGTTTCACTTGATTTTAATAATATTTTTCTTTCTGTTAACCACATGCAGTAAAAGGCAACTTAACTATGTAGATGTAGCACCTCATTAAGATGTATTATGCCTAATTAAGCTGTTCTTCCTTATTGTGCTGTGTTCCACAGTTGCATCACTCCTGAGGGGCATCATCAGAACCAAGCTTAATATCATAACAAGGTAATAAGGAGTCATGTTGCTGTGTAAGCTCACACTGGTTGAACTGCAGCACCGGTATCATTATGTTGGTGGGGCAAAAAACACAGATTTCATAGCAGATTTGTCTGCACCACAGGAGAGACTACTGCTAGTAAGCAGTAACCTTTTCCCTGCCATACAACACTAAGACTTTTTTTTTTTTTTTCGTATAGCACTGATTCGCCAACTGGCATTTCCGGAGGGAATGAGATCATTGCACTAAGAAATCGTACACTATCTGTTTGCATACAGCTGGACTCCCATAACTTACTCCACTGGACCAGCTAGTTTGTCAGTGATGTATCTTTTTTGAATCTTATACAATCCTGGGAAGGTGTAAACTACATGGTTGTTGCATGACAATGGAGCAAAAACATATACAGTGTCTTGCCCAATTATTTAGATGGTTCTATGACTCAAAGGCCTATGGTACTCAACAGTACTGAGGAGTACTGCATACCTGCTCCACTCATGAGATTCACAAAGACCTTTGGTACTCAACAGTACTGAAGAGTACTGCATACCAGCTCCACTCACAACTTCCTCAGAGGTTTATGAATAGTGTCCATAGTGTGTTTATACAAACGTATCAACCTCTGTTATGTAATCATTCACAAGGTAAAAACAATACTGCACACCTGTGCATGCAAACATGTGCGCGCGCGCGCACACACACACACACACACACACACACACACACACACACACACACACACACACAAAAGAATTCAGACAGACACGTACACACAGAGACTGTGTCAAAAGATTTAACAGAGAGCAGAAACAGAAAGTACAGTTATGTACACTTACCATAAATGTAGATGTTAGAGTGTATTCACTGTTGCAGTCATCACACTTGGGTTATCTGCCTGCAGGTAGCCTTCAGCCAGCCTGAATACCAGAGTCTTGGGATTTCTGCATCGGATGCTGTCACTTCTTCCATGACGTCAGGTCATCAGGGGTATAAAACATGCAGCCGACGCCATTACATCAGTTTTTCTTGCCCCAGATGTCAGGTGCCCCCAAAATAGGAAGCAATTATATGGTGTGGAACACCCCCAAGCAAAAAGCAAATACACATAGTATAAAATATGCCAAACCAAAAAGAATAGGTAAAAGCAAACACAATCAGGGGGCTGGAGGGAGGGTAACCAGGACTGCAACAGTGAACATACTTGAACATCTACATTTATGGTAAGTGTACACAACTATACTATGTTCGTGTTTCACTGTTGCAGTCATCACATTTGGGTTGATTCCCAAAGTTAAGGAAGGGTGGAGGTAGATCAAGAAGCATTAGGCCTGGCAATCAGGCCCTGTAAGACCACTGTGGCAAACCCAGCTCTGGATTTAGAAAAGATAGGCAAGTGGTAATGCTTGGTGAAAGTGTGTACAGAGCTCCAGGCTGCAGCTTCCAGGATGTCCCTGGTAGGGACTCCTCTGAGAAATGCAGTAGAGGTAGATGTGGCCCTAGTGGAATGTGTTCTTATACCCTGTGGGGTAGGTTTTCCATGGTGCTTGTAGCAGAAATGGATGCAGTGTGCTATCTATTTAGATATGGTTTCCTTTGAAATGGCCTTCCCCTCTGCCCCTGCAGCAAAACCGATTAGCAGTTGGTCAGATTTTGAGAGTTTTAGTCCTGTTGAAATAGAATCTAAACTGTCTATGCATGTCTAGAGAATGCAGTATCCTTTCCCCTTTATTTTGAGGGATAGGGAAAAAAGTAGGTGAATGAATGGACTGGTTTAAAGCCACACTAGACACCACCTTGGGCATAAAAGATGGGTTAGTCCTGAGGGAAACCTGTCCGCATGGAAGATAATGAAGGGTTCCTAAGGGCCTGCAGTTCAGACACTTCTTGCTGAAGTGATGGCTAGAAGTAAAGCTGTTTTCCATGAGAGGAATTTCAACTCTGCTGTAGCAGCCGGTTCAAAGGGGGGGGGGGGTCTAAGTTTTTACAACACAAAGTTAAGGTCCCAGGCTGGAGTGGGAGCTCTCCTGGGGGGTCTTAAATTTTTGGCCCCTCTAAGGAACTGTTTTACCAGAGGATGAGAGAAGAGGGTGGCTCAGTATCATAATGAGCTGAGATGGCAGAGGCATGAATCTTTACTGAAGAGAAGGAAAGGCCCTTGTGGAGCATTTCTGTTAAGTAATCTAGTATACGAGGTAAGCTGGCCACAGTTGTGCCCATCCCTATCTTTTCCACTTTTCTGAATAGGATTTTCTAGTACTAGGCCTCCTTGGCTCAAGAATGACATCCAGCACCTGCTTACTGAGGGTTGCTAGAGGTGAGTTCAGGGGATTAGCCAGGCTGCAAGGTTCAGGGTGTTGAAGCTGAGGATGCAGAATTTGCACCCCCCCCCCCCTGCTGGGACAGCAGGGAAGGGGTCTGAGGCAGGTGCCATGGTTGTAGCACTGTCAGACTGTGCAAAAGAGGATACCAGTGCTGGCATGGCCAGTCTGGTGCAATCAGAATTGCCCTTGGCTTGTCCTGCTTAACCTTTAGTAGAACCTTCCAGAGGAGAGGCAGAGGGGGGAAAGGCATAGACTGAGAGGTTTTCCCAGGAAAAGGACAGGGCATCCACCTTCTAAGCTTGGCTGTGGGGAGTTCTGGTGCAGTATTTGTTCAATTGATAGTTCTGAGGGGAAGCAAACAGGTCCACCTCTGGTGTCCCCCAAAAGCTTGAGTATTTTGGGTTCCAGTTTCCATTTGTGTGGGTCCATGAGATTTCTGCTTAAGTTGTCTGTCAGTGAACTTAGTTTGCCTGGCAGGAATTGAGCTTGTAGGTGCACTTGGTTACTCAAGGCTGTGTTCCACAGAGCCATGGCTTGTCTGCAGACTGGGTAGGAATGTGTTCCCCCCTGCTTGTTTATGTACCACATAACTGTGGTGTTGTCTATCTTGTTGTCCTGGAAGAATAAGGCCTTTGAAGGCTGCCAGAGCATTCTGCACAGCGAACATTTCTTTTTGATTGATATGCAGGTGCATTTGCTTTGGGTTCCATTTGCCCTGAATGCACTGCCCTGCCATGTATGCCCCATGCATAGTCTGATGCATCTGTTAGGGTTTGGGTGGTAGGGGGTAGAGTGAAAGAGAGTCCCTTGTTGTGGTTGCAGGCCTATACCCACCAAAGGAACTCTGCCCTTAGACACAGAATGATAGGAATTATTGTTTCCAGGTCCTGAGAATGTTGACACCATAGACTTTTTACATACCATTGAAGTTTCCTCATGTGCAGTCTTGCATATGAAATTAACAGAATGCAAGAGGCCATGAACCCCAGAGCTTGCAGTATTTTACTTGCAGATAGCTGTTTTTTTTGTGGCCAGTAGGCTGAAGTAAGTTGTCAAATAAATTTGTTTCTCTGGAGTGAGGAATGACATCTGGGAAGTTGTGTTCAAGCTTGTTCCCAGGAATATAATCTGTTGGCAGGGTACTAGGTGTGATTGCTTTTTGTTGATGGTGTACCCCAGTGAAGTTAGAAGTCTCTTTACAAATGCCAGGTGCTGTAGTAGCAAGTCCTGACATTCCACCTGAATCAGGCAATTGTCCAAGTATGGGTAAATCTGAATACTTCTCTGCCTGCAAAAAGCAATGGCTGGAGCTAGGCACTTTGTGAATACCCTGGGTGAAGTAGATAAGCCAAAGGGAAGTGCAGAGAACTGATAGTGCATACAGCCTGCCCTGAAGCAAAGGTATTTCTTGCAAGAATCCCTTATGGGGATGTACAGGTAAGCTTATTTTAAGTCTAGGGTTGCCAGCCAGGCATCCTTGGCTAGTATAAGAAGTAGCTGTTGGAGAGGTAGCATTTTGAATTTTAGAACCACCAAAAAGGTGTTGAGAATAGATAAATCCAGGATTTTCTGGGAACAAGGAACAGTCTTGAATAAAGGCTTTGCCCCCTTTGTTCTGCTGGGACAGGTTGAATAACCTTGATGCTGTGGAGAGAAAGTACTTGCTTTTGGGACTCCACCCACTGGTTTGGGGGGAGGTCTGGCCATCCACTTTGGATTGGGAATGAGTGGAAGAGGAATCTGTATCCTAGGGAAACAATGTTTAGAACCCATTTGTCTTGGGTACTGTATTCCCAGTTGTTGCATGCAGGGTGAGTTTTCCTCCTAAAGGTGTAAGTACTTGAGCAAGGCTTGGGGGAGTTAAGGATAAGTCATTGTGCAAGTTTACCATACGGGGGTGGCTTACTACTC
Organism: Protopterus annectens; assembly: GCF_019279795.1. NCBI lineage: Eukaryota > Metazoa > Chordata > Ceratodontiformes > Protopteridae > Protopterus > Protopterus annectens. The sequence goes on along the minus strand of NC_056743.1, from coordinate 212,132,265 downwards.
CCTGTTTTGGACGTGGGAACACCCCACTGCTTAGATCTGTGCATAACCTGAGACTGAAGTCTTGGGGGTCTGCTGCTCCTGGGTTTGAACTGAGAAGGCCTGGAAGGGACTGGAAAGGACCAGTTCTTTGAAGGCCAATGCCTACTGAATCTAGGTGGTTGTACTTGTAAGAAATCTTTGACAGTTTGCATAGATTTAGCTTTCTCCTCCATCCTTTTGAGAACTACTTCTGCTTTATTGCCAAATAGGCGCTCTTGGTTTAAGGGTGCAGCCAGTAACTTTGCTTTGACATGATCTGGCAAGTTTTGTTCCTTAAGCCAAGCATGCCTTCTAACAGACCCAGTGACAGCATCCCTACAAGACACTGCAAAGTAGGTTTACCAACTTAATCAGCAGAATGCATTAACTCTTGTAAATCTTTGTGTTCTGCACAATCAGGAATCAACATAATTTTCTGATTAATTAGCCCCATAACATGCTGCTGATACTTTAACATATGAAACTGGCAATTTAAAGTGCTAATGGCCAGGGTAGCAGAAGTGTATACCTTCTTACCCCATCTGTCTAAAGCCCTAGAATCCCTGTCAGAAGGGGTAGGATTCTTGGCAGTAGTAGCCTTAATGCCTTTTGGTCCTTGGGAAATGGTCTCTGGATCCACAGTAGGATTCTTGAAAAGGAATTTGTGAGAGTCAGGTACTCTATAGTACCCATCAGGTTTCCTGGAGCTGGAGGCAAAGTATCTGGGGTAAGGCTGGATTCCAAGAAATCATCATCTACAATCTCCAGAACAGGAGGGATAGCTAGAAGCCTGTGCTGAGGCAGGTTTAAAAATTCCCCGAGTCTCTTTTTGGACTGAGAGTAGTCCTGGCTTTCCCAGTGGAAATGCTCCCTAAGGGTATGCAGGGTTTCACAAAAAGAAAAATCTTCTGGAGGGGAAGCAGAGGGAATGAAATCCTCTGCATCAGAATACTCATAGGTAGATAAGGGTATGTCCTGGTAGTCAGAGGGAACAGAGATATCAGATTCCTGATCAGAAGAATCAGAAGGAAAATCAGTTCTAGGTCTCTGAGGGGGAAGGTTGGCTTCCCCTAATTAAGGTAATAAGGTCTTCAGCTATTCTAATCATTTGTTTTTGAGGCCTGAGAATGCACTTTGGTCATCTGTTTCCTAGGCATAGTGCGAACTTTAGGCCTGAGAAATTCAGTATTTTTGGCTTGAAATGAAGTTGTCCGTTTAATATGAAAATCGATAGGCCTGAATACACCCTCAGAAGCCAGTGCCTACACAGCAGCTCTGGACCCATCCACAGGTTCCATAGTCGAAAAAGCATCTTGCGGCATAACAGACTCCAAATGGGTCTCAGTAGAGGCATGTGAATCTGTAGAAGCGGGTATCAGGGGCTGCAAAAGCGCCTTACTGAGTACCAGCAGACTGGCGACTAGCTTAATAGTTGCGTCGTCGGCAGTTTTGGACCTATGTCATCTGTCTCTGTCTTTATCCTTACATTTTTTCGAAAGATCGGTAGTCGGATGGCTTACCGACGTTATTTTGGAGTGCGGAGATAGAGAGCAAAGCATTTAGCTACAAAAATTGCCCAATGACAGATAGTTTGGGTGTTTAACATGGCACAAAACCGACAGTGAGGGACGTCGTTGTCTGGGCCTAAACAGGTGACACAGTAAGAATGAAAATCTCTATGAGGTATTTGCTTTCCACAGGCAAGACAATTATTAATTTTTTCTGACATTTGTTAGAGCAAGAAAAAAGGATCCCCAACAGGGTACTTATCTTTTAGAAGACTTCAGGTCTGAAACTCGAAAACAAAAATTTCATGAGTCGGCCGACCAGCACCTGCGAACTGCTTCTGCTTCGGGCACCGCATGGCAAGAAAGACTGATGTAATGGCATCGGCTGCATGTTTTATACCCCTGACGACCTGACATCCTGGAAGAAGTGACAGCATCCGACGCAGAAATCCCAAGACTCTGGCATTCAGGCCGGCTGAGGGCTACCTGCAGCTAGATAACCCAAATGTGATGACTGCAACAGTGAAACACGAAGAACATCCTTGTACATTATAGAACATGAAACCACCACAGGAACTTGGTTTAAAAGAGATGCTGCCTTGTTAACTACAGCAAAATACTTCAATTAATATGTATAATCAAAATGAAGAATTATGAAATCTCAGTTATATATACAAACAAGCTCAAATATACTTTCAAAGCTTATATAAAAATCATACATTTTTTTAGATTACAAAAGTGTCCTGTTTGCTGTCAGTTAATACTTTCTTCATATATATGCCTATCAAAAATGCATGTGTCATGGTTTAAAGTTGATAACTCTTCTAAAAAAAAAACATTACTTGCCATGTTCAGAAAAATAACTGATTTCATATTTAAATATAAATACCTGAACTACCCCCTTCTTTTTATGTTTCAGGTACCAGGTTATGAACAGGAAACCAGAGGTGGGTTATATTTTGATAACTTTTTAAGCTGAAACACAATATAAATGAATAAACATATCTTCTTATTTTGAATAATAAAAGATGAATAACTTAAGTACAACACAGTTCACAGTTTGCTTTTATCAGGAATAATTACACTTGCTAGGTTCATTTAACAGCAATCAGTTACACTTCACACTTTACAATACATTTGAGGCATGTGAATATTTCACTGTAATGCACAAATTATCAAGCTTGCTGCTTATAAGAACAGCTTGCATTAATAATGAAAATAAATGTACTAGATGTACAGAAGAAGTAGGCTTTCTTCAGACATTTAGTTAACTTTACAAAAGGTAAACTTTTATTACACAAGCAGCAAAAATCCACCCACAGGTATGATGTTCCTTGTGCATGATGAATGGCCTTCATTTTATTTTTAATGCACACGTCCTTGGTAGATAAAGTGTACAAGAAGAGAGGTACAGAACACAGTACCTGTGATGTGATTTTTGAATGCATTTATGTGGTATGAAATACAATACCACTGGTGCATGACATACTGGGATTCGGATTCATGTCAGTACACTGAGAAAACAAACACCGTGCCTGCTGACAGTGAAAAAACATCAATGTTATGGCAACATCAATGTTTTAGAAAAAAAAAAAAGGAAAAGAAAGCAGTTTACAGAGCATATTGTTTCAACCTGTTTAAAATGCTCTGTAAACAGGTTGAAACAATATGCTCTGTAAACTGAGCATATTGTTTCAACCTGTTTAAAATGTCACATTCAAAATCAATTAGCATGTGTATTAGTAAGCCCAGCTTTCCATCTATAAACTGCATCTTACACATACAGAATTACTCAACTGTTTTCTTATCTGCAGCACTACATTGAGGGTGATAAAAACTTATTTAAGGTAAATTTTTCTTCAATAGAAAAGAGTGATACAAACAGTCTATAACCTCTGTTCACCATGTCTTCATACCTAGGGCCAAAGACAGTAGCATAAAGGCTCTTCCTTACTTTTATCCTACATTAAACATACAATATAAAAAATGTCTTCTACTACCCCTCTGCATTATCAAGTCTAAACATAGGTTTCCATACTGTACTTCAGATTTTTACCATATGTAAACCATTTGCAGCTCTCTTGTTGATAAATCGCATAAATATATACAAGCATACATCTAATTCAAATCATTTTGAATTCAGAAGGGTCTTATTGTTCTCTTCACATTTTGAACATAGTTGCTACTAAGCACGGTATTCTTAGATGAGTAGTTCTTCAAATATATATATATATACATATATATATATATATATGTATATATATATATATATATATATATATATATATATACACACACACACATATATATATATATATATATATATATATATATATATATATATATATATCGTCATATTTCTTCCAGCTTCACTAATTTAGAAGTCTTCCTAAGACTTTTGTTCCACCAATTTATTTTTTCTTACCACATATACTTTATCTTGTGTCAGACATCTGTTTCCTACAATTCTGAACCAACTGGTTATAATTTGTGTGTTTAAGTGTGATTTTGTGGATAAAGCTGGGTTCTTCCTTTAGCTATAAGGATTGAAAAGACGAATGGAGTTTAAATGTTCTTCAAAGAAATTTACAAATGGAGTAGATATTCCCCAAACTTGTTCATTTCCCAAACTCTTCTTGGTCCAAATCCCTGGCCCTTGTAAAACTAATGCTTAGATTTCCACTTTAAGCATCTTAACTGGGTAGCTACTATCATTCCATCTAAGTTTGTATGCATCTTCCAAAGGGCAATGGTTGATTTCTCAATTTTAATCTGTCCATATTTATATGCATTCCCATATCTATTTGACATACACCAGCCCTAACAATAAAATTTAATGTTTTTCACTTCCTCTCCATTTATTTAAACTTTTCTCTCCCCCCTCTCCACAGGGGATCAATATTTTTTTCACCTTTATTATCAGAGCCCTATACTATGTGAAAGAGTCCAAAACAGCAATTTGTCTGTCGATGATGTTTCATCTTAACAGCTAATATTCACATATCATATGTAAAGCCCAAAACTGGACAGGACAGAATTACTTTTGGAGTACTACCCCCTATTTGAGCCCTAAAAATCAGTCATTTACACATGCTTACAAGAGCCAATATGTACCCCTTTCTTACTTCCTCATCTCAGTCAACTGTTAAATGCTTAGATTTATCCTAACCCTAAGGTGGGGTATACAGTGCCTCAAGCTACTGCAATGTCCCATGTACACCAGATCATTTAAGGGTCAAACATTATTCCTATTTACTGAACTGAATGCTGCTTTGGGATCATTAAACCCAGTAGATATTCTTTGTACCCCAAGAGCAACATATTTCTATATAAAACATGGTCTTTAGGCTTCTGTCAACATCTGATTTGTCTGAATGCATACTGACGTTTGTAAATTACACCCCTCTTCACGTGATGCATAAGCTCTTCCAAAACCACACTGTAGAATATTTTATGGGAACTGCAAAGCGGTGTAACAAGATGAAACATTCTTAGGTCTTGAGCATCCCTTTTCATGAAAACAGGGATTATACCACCTTGTTATCAAGATCTGGAGAAGTTCAGGTTTCAAAGTTATGATTAAACTGATGCATCATTACTTTTCCACATCCTAGCTCACATTCATAACACATTTCCATTCTTGTTTCATTACTGGCCAGAGCCCAGTTTCCTTTTATGGAAATAATGTATTCTTCTTCACTCCAATGCATGGGACATTAACCAGGCTGAATTAGTCAGAAAATGTTGGGAAGTGATACATTCTTCCCATATCTTTTTATTTTGACTAGTTACTCAGTGTCTTAATTGTGAGGTCACAGAGCTTGCAAAACCAATACAGCTGTAATCACACATCAAGAAAACTTTATTAAACAGGGTACCACAGCTTTACCAAAACATGTCATTACTTGAGTTCAAGTCCTTCTTGTGTTTGGTGATAAAAGTAAGCCCATTATACATCTAGCAATGATGCATGAAATTCCTATTCTGCAGGAGGGTATAAGGTACCCACAAAAGGAAAGATTATGTAAAGGTGGTCTCCAAAATAAGTATGCCCTGTGCCTGCCTCTCTCTTCTGCATCTCATTAGAAATAGTAGGAACTTGAATACATACCTCTCAACACAAGAAATTTGGACAAAACCTAAAATAACGGAGTGGGGGGGGGCAAAAGTAGGGACAGATTTTAGACATTAGGTTCATAGGTTTATACTAGGCTATCTGCCCTAAGGCATTTATAAGCCTAGCCCAAAGTTTTGTGGCTTACGCCACCCCTTATGTTAAAAAATACTGTGCCCATTAGTTTGTTGTGCCTCTGTCCAGCAGTGACACAGAGATGATTCCCGGGGTAAACCTACGATCTCCCATCCACCGGTCAAGATTTCTCTTGAACAGAGCCAGCGAGGTGCTCTGCCTCACATGGACTGGGATTCTATTCCACAACATAGGGAGTCTCTGGGTGACAAATCTATCCCTCCAGCATGTCCTATTTATATCCGTGCTAAGGTTTAAGTCGCTTGCTCTAGTGGATCTGGTAGATTTGGATTTTTTGAGGTGGAGCATGTCCATTAATTCCGGGTTGGACATGGCCTTGTATGTCAGGCACAGGTCACCTCTGAGCAGGCGGTATGCGACTGAATAGAACTGGAGTTTCTTGAGTCTGGCAGCATATGACAGATTTTGGAGTCCCTTTATCCTTTTGGTGAGGAACTTTTGGGGTCTCTCCAATTGCTGCAGGTGTCGGGTGAGATACATCCCGAATGGGGCATTGTACTCTATCATTGGTCTGATAAGTGAAGAGTACAGGGGAACAATGACCTCACTAGATCTGGATGTGAATCCCTTCATGATCAGGTGGGCAATGTAGAAGGTCTTTCTAACCACTTTAGCAATGTGAGTGTCAAAAGAAAGGCCACTGTCAACATGGGTCCCCAGGTCCCTGATAACCTATTCTGTGCTTAATGGATTGCCACCTATATGGTAGCTTGTGGTTACCTTGTTTTTCCCGAAGGGTATGACTATACATTTTTTGGCATTTAACTTCAGGCCATGGCTCTGGCACCAGTTATCAGTTTCCGTGAGACCCCTCTGAAGGATTTCTGTGTCCGATGTACTTTCCACTATGGCACCCAGTTTGCAGTCATCTGCAAACTTTGTCAGCCATAGTCCTCCTGTGTTTGCCTGTACTTCTGAGAAGTAGATGCCGAACAACAGGGGGCCAAGGACTGAGCCCTGTGGGACCCCACTTGTGACCGGCTTGGAGTCTGACATGGCGCCAGCAACTCTAAACCTGTGGGTTCTGTCCTTTAGCCAGTTTGCAACCCATCTTGTGACATATGGGTTTGCATTTAAGCTGGTAAGTTTCTCTATAATACCCGAGTGGGGTATTGTGTCAAAAGCTTTTGCAAGGTCAAGATAGGCTGTATGGACTGCCTTTCCCTCATCAATGGCCTTGGTGACTGTTTTGAAGAAGTCGACCAAGTTCAAAAGGCATGATCTGCCCTTGACAAAGCCAAACTGGGTCAGGTCCAATGTCTGCAAGTCCCCTATGTCTTTGTTTATGAGTTCAATTATGATCCTCTCCATAGCTTTGCAGACCAGGCTTGTTAAGCTATGGTCGGTAATTTCCAGGGTCCGTAGAGGTACCGCCTTTGTGGAGTGGGACCACAGTTGCCGTACGCCACTCCTTGGGCACGTATCCTGTGGTAAGGCTAAGATTAAACAGCTGCCTTATATGCGGGTTTAGTTCCTCGTTGAGTTTGTGTAGCACACAGCCGGGGACACCATCCGGTCCCATTGATGCTGTGTTTTAGCTTTAGAGAGAGCAGCTTTCACCTGCGCATTAGAGATGTCTGGGAGGCTACACTCCGCTGGGATAGTTCTCTCCTTTTGGGGGGGAGAGGGGGGTGAAGTTTGCACTGAACCTGTCTGCCAGTATGTTGGCAATGTCTGTGGGTTCAGTGATTTTTGTATCATTTTGGACTAATTCTGCGCATATCTGGGAGTTTCCACCCAGGTTTCTAACATAGCTGAAGAAGGCCTTATGATTGTCTTTTGAATCTATTGCAATTTTTCTCTCAAATTTGGCCTTGGATGATTTTATGAGTGCTCGTATTTTTTTACTAATAATGATCAAGGGTGTTTTCTCTTTTATGGATTTTCTATCATGTAACAGCTTTCTCCTCTTATTGTAAAGTTTGTTTATGGCTGGGGTCCACCAGACTGGACGTTTGCCCTTGGTGGAAAGAGTCTTGGTTTTATTAGGGATTGCCTGATCCATGCATCCTGGAGGTGTTCGTAGAAGGCATTTGTAAGGGCTTCTGCAGCTTGGGTTGTGGTTTCCACTGGCTCGGGGGCCTTGAAGGATACCACACCAGTCTTGAGTAGTGTGAAGTTTGCTTTAGAGAAGTTCTTCACTGTGGTCTTTTTTGTTTGGGGTGGGGGCGGGATGCGGATTTCCAGTGAGTTAAGTTTGTGATCTGATCTCACCAATGAGGGATATACTTCCGGTGTGGAGCATTTTGTCCCCATGTGTGTGATGATGAGATCTAGTATATTTTCTCCTCTTGTGGGAACGGTGACTAGTTGTTCCATGGCATTTGAATTTATGAACTCCAGGAACCTTTGGGCTAGAAAGTTGGGGCTTGAGTAATGTTCCCAGTCTATATTCGGGTAGTTGAAGTCACCCAATATAATGGTGTTTGGAGATACATTTATACCCTCCAGTGTCTTCAGGAAGGCTGTGTGGGGTTCCTGAGTTTGAGAGGGTGGCCTGTAGCATGCTACAAATTGTAGAGCAGTTTTGCCTATGGTTAATTGCACCTGGATGGTTTCCGATGCTTCGTGCGTTGCCACCAACCTGGAGGTGTGGGTATCCTTGATGAATATGGATACACCCCCTCCTTTTGTGGTGTGGTCCGGGTTTTGGGGCCGGAACGCATGATATGAGGTAAAACCTGATAGTGCCGGGGTGCTCTCAGGAGCCTTGAACCAGGTTTCAGTCACAGCACAGACATCAATGTTCTCCATACTGAGAAGGGCCTCGAGAGTGTGCATTTTGAGATTTAGACTTCTGGCATTGAGCAGCATTACCCTTAGTTTCTTCCCATTTTTGTTTTCTAGGGTGGTAGGTTTAGAATTTGAGCCTTGCCTAAAAAAGGCACTATGGGGCTGGCAAGAGCCGTAGCCAGTATCCAGAATCCCAGGGGTGACAGGTGCAAGCCGTCCCTTGTGAAGCAGCGTGGCTTGTCAAGCATGTCATCCCAGGCAGACAGACACTGGATCCCCTTTGAATGACACCAGAAATTAAGCCAATTGTTAAAGCTGATCATCTTGTCTCTATGTTGTGGCATCATTCTTGGTGAAGGAAGGATACTGCTCAGGGTCAGGGTCATACCTGCCTGGGCTACATAATCAGAGAGCTCCTCTATGTCTCTTTTCATGTAGTCCAGTGAGGTACGTCTCAGGTCGTTCACACCAGCATGGACAATGACTGTGTCATATTTGTACTTGCTGTGGAGTGACCCGAGTGCTTGTGTTATGTGGCGGATTCTAGCGCCCGATAGGCAGCTTACTGTGACTCTCTCCTTGTTCAGCCTGGTGAGTGGGACGTCAGTGTGTCTGACTATGGAGTCACCTATGACAAGTATGTTTGGTGTTGTATTTGGCCTTAAGGGCAGTGACTGCTTTGCACACTGATTTTGTGGTTTATGTGTTGCCTGTGGTGTGTCATGAGGTGGCAGTTGCTTGGATGTCTGCTTTGGAGGCCTCTGCTGTTTAGGTAAATTTTTGCTCAGAGCCTCCGAGTATGACTTTGTGTGTTTATGTGTTTGATTCATTGTTGTGATAGCTTTATGTGAGACTGGTTTTGTGGTGTGTGTAGTTGCCTTCTCCTCCTGTCTGGTCTTGCCAGTCCTGAGTTGAGAGAGCTCAGCCTCCAGTTTGGCTAAATAGCTGCATCTCTCGCAAGTATTTGTGTTATGTGGGAGGAGGAGAGGGTTGTCAGTGTACATGAGGCAATTGTAACATTGCCTCAATATTCCCAAATTCACCAACTGGACAGGAGAGGACGCCAGCATCTGGCCCTTCGACATGCTAGAGAAATTTAGAAGTTAGTGTAACTGAATAAGAGAGGACTTAGTAAGGAAGTGGGTACTCCTGGGGGGGGGGGGTTTGCTAGTGAGGGACTTTATATAATACAGAAGTGCTAAACCTGAAAAGAAGATGCTTTTAAGACAAGTAAAAGCTTTTAGGAACAAGTGCTGCGCTTTTTAGTTAAGGGATATACTGTTTAGATTACTAGTAGAGCAGTTCTAAGGGAAAAAATGAAGAACAGACTTTATGGAGCCAGAAAAAGTTTAACCTTGTTAAACCAGCGCTGCCCGATGCTGCTCTAGTGGCAACTCCGCGCTAAATCGTGCTAAAGCACTCTAAAGCGTGCTTGATAGCAGGGGCTGGAAAGAGCCAGGAATTGACCCAAAACAGCCAATAAAACTACAGTTTCAAGTCAGTAACCACTCCCACGGGGGGCAGGGAAGCAGCTCAATGTTTATCACTGCCACTGATCAACAGAGAGACTTTCCTTTAGCCCAAGCAAAAATGGCCTCACAGAAACTTACAAAGCAGTTCAAGAACAGCAAGCCTGTAACTTGAACTTTTTTAAATCTCAGAAAAGTGGGAAAAAAGCAAGATTTTTTTTTGTTTTTGTTTTTCAGAGATAGCAGAGGTTCACAAGTAATATCAAGTTATAACAGTGCAGTAAATGACCCCACACAAGAGTGCTAGGTCAAAGACAGTAAATATGCAAGTTTTGAGAAAAAACGATTTTAAAATTAAGTGCAAACAGGAAATTCAGTATACAGCTTTTGGTTGTGCTCTAAATACAGCTACTAATGCAGAAATCAAGTTTAACAAGCCAGAAAATGCTCAAACTAGGCAGCTATGCAGAAAAACGTATCAAACAGAGAAAAAATACTTAAAATCTCAAAAGTGGCTCCTTTCTTCTCTCAGTGTTTTCTCCTCTTGGTGGGTGCTTCACCAACAGCCAACAAGCCTGAAAAGATGCCAAAACTACGAGGCAACTAGGTTTTAAGAGAGGAAGATGAAGGAGTTTTGGAAATGACCCCTTTTGGCCAATAAAACTACAGTTTCAAGTCAGTAACCACTCTCACGGGGGGCAGGGAAGCAGCTCAATGTTTATCACTGCCACTGATCAACAGAGAGACTTTCCTTTAGCCCAAGCAAAAATGGCCTCACAGAAACTTACAAAACAGTTCAAGAACAGCAAGCCTGTAACTTGAACTTTTTTAAATCTCAGAAAAGTGGGGAAAATGCAAGATTTTTTTTTTGTTTTTGTTTTTTCAGAGATAGAGGTTCACAAGTAATATTGTTCTTATAAACTTAGAAAGTTGATAGAATAACAGGATTAGTTAGTGATAATTTTCTGAAGGATATGAAGTCTGAAATTCAAATGTATGCCATTATTTAAGGACTTCAATCCCTAGTGATTTGTCAGAAAACCACAAATTTTATGAGGAACAGGCCAAACATATTAGGCAAAAAACATGACATTCTGCAAATATCTGGACAATTCAGAGGTATGCTTGAATAACAAACCAAATGAGATAAATGCAGCAACATAACATGTGCCCAAAAATGACAAATACACCATTCTTCCAAAACCTATTACTTACTATCTGGATAAGGGGACAGTTTGGCATAATATATGCTAGCCAAAAAAAAAAAAAAAAAAAGTAAAATGTATGATGAGAATACAGATTTGAAAAAATGAACAAGCGCATGAATCTGTCTAGATCCAACCTCACTACCATGACTGTTGAGGAAAAAATAAAAAAAAAAGATTAAGTAGTGGTCTTACTTCACTGATCAGCTCCATTGCAATACTTTCCAAAAATCATGAAACCCAGGTAATGTTCCAATATAACAAAAGCCTTCATTAGTCACAGACAAGCGATCCTCAGTAACAAAAAATCAGAAATATTTTAACAATGTTAAACATATCACCTTTTATAGACTTAGAAATAGGTGTGGAAAACATACATATTGTTTAATTTTAAACCAGCCTATTCATGGCAAACTCTATAAACAGGGCTGTAAAAGTGTGTTTTAGAATGGCAAGTGCCCCACCCTCACACACTACTACTGATTAGATCAAACTAAATCCTAGTTAAGGAAAATACTGCCTATCTATTTGCAACCCACATTCCAAGATCAGGTATTCAGAAAAGCATAACATATACACAAAAAGATACAAATAAAAAGATTTTTAACTAAAATCGCTTTTGGCTAACTAATGCAATAAAGCCTTCATCAGGTCTGTGACAAGAACTAAAAATCAATAAAAAACACATAGCTAACTAACCATAAACAATCAAACTAGAAGACTATAAATGCAAAAATACATCTATCTAGTAAATATCCATCCATGCAGGTGTGTGCATGAGCGTCCACCCATATGGTAAATGGGGGAATTATAGCAATACTACATGGTAAAAGCGGCTTGAAAAAATGTGTGTTTTGAATTTAGCATTTAAATCTCTGTTATGATAAAACAAATGTAAACAAAGCAGAACTGAGGTTAAACTAACTAAACATATATACTTATTCACATTCTACACATCATTTTTATTATTACTTGGTATATTTTTAGTACATAAAAATATTTCTCAAAAAATTCCCTAAAAAGCCTTTACAGATTGTGTGGCAGCTTGCATAAAGTCAACGCACACTTTAAATGATAAATTCAAAACACACATTTTTTCATACTTTTTTCATACCGCTATTGAAATGTAGTATTGGTATAGTTCCCCCATTTATCATACTGCTGGATGCTCATGCACACTCATGCACCTGCACATATTTATACATTACTAGTTTACTTCATCCACTGTTTTCTGTATTTTTGTGTGGTTTTTCTACTGGTTTTCATTGTATAAACAGTTTTTGGACTGTAAACATGAAAACTGTCATAAGTTTTTTTTTTTTATTTTTGCAAAGCACTGACATTTTTTTCTGAGCTATTAATAATTTAGTTTTTATACACATCAATACACATGGGTGGATTTGTACTAGATATTATTAGACAGATACATTTTTATATTTACAGTGTTCTACTAAGACCAACTTTGTTGGTCTTGAAAGGTAAAGCAAGGGTGTTGGTGCCTTAAAACAGGACTACTTTTTCCCCATAGCCAGAAGGACACCAATTAAACTTATACATACACATACATATATATATATATATATATATATATATATATATATTATATGAATGAAAGTTCATATAACTGATCGCTCTAATGAGCGAAAATCCTGGAAATCGAGATGCGTGCTGTGGGATTGCAGTACAGTGAAAATTGGAGTATTTGCCCTTTCTTCACTGTAGTGCGATCTCGCAGTTGGAATATATATATTTAGCAGAGGTGTGGGGGCACAGCCCACCACAATATCATTTTCGATTTCTTGGATTTTTGCTCATTAGAGCGCTCGATTATATGAACTTTTGTTCATATAATATATATATATATATATATATATATATATATATATATATATATATACACACACACACACACACACACCTGCTGCATGGAGAAATCCTACATTGTGTCTACTGGATGACTAAAGGATTGATGACCAATAATTCCTAAGACAATCTGAATTGCTAGATCCTATGAGAAAACAGTCAACGTGTGTTTGAAGTAATAGCATCTGTTTAATTCTCATGAACAAACAAGGAAGTTATGCCATTTATTGTATTTTGTAACGTATTTATGTACCTGTGATAACATTATAAAATGTTAACCTAAGCAATGAAGCAAGTGCTATCCTTTGTTTAAGCCCATTTCTGGTAAAATAAAATAGAAATCAATTACTTTCTGCTATTGCTCTATCATAAATGGACACTTTTTAGGAGTCCTTTATTTCATTCAGGAAGTAAAGAATTTCTCACAAGAAATTAATGCTTCTTCTAACAATAAGCTGTGCTGCAGTGGTTCAACTCAATAGCAACTTCTAAACCTTTCAACTGGGAAACTATATACTACAGTAAAATCACTAAATAAGAAAAAGTAAATAAATTAGAATAAAAGATATTGCAAGTTATAAACTTTAAACTTGAAGGATAAATATGTAAAAGGGGTTTGTCGTTTCCCACGAACAAGTCAGAATTACTCTGCAATCTGCTTATCAGCCTGGCCCATTCTGCTTTCCTCTTGGGGACTGCCCATCTGCTGTAATATGCAGCATGTTTACATTCTGCAAGTTACTCATTTACATTAACAAAAAAAATACAGATTTTCTAAAGGCATAAAGAACAGGTACACATATTTAATACTGAAGATATTACTAGGGTCACTTCAATGTCACAAATCAAATAATAGGTGCCTTATCAGCCAATTCTGGTTCTGATTTGACATGACAGCTTTTTATTACTACTCCAAAGGGATCAAAGAAATTCACCATCACATGCTACAAGCAAATACTTTACAAAACACTGAAGCACAAGGCAAGCCTTCATGAATAGCAGGAAGCTTAGGACTGGCTAGATAACAAGAATTTATTATCTGTTCCCATTCAAAAACAAACAAAAGCAACATTCTGCAAAGTGGACTGATGGAGAAAACTGTCATCCTTTACAGCTGAACAAGACAGTGTCTTGAATTAAAACAGCTATTTATCTTGAAACTGTTAAGGTGACAGAGTGCTTAAATCTGACCCAATTAACCATGCCAATCAACACACAAAACCATAGAAGTGATGCACGACTTAGAGGTCAAGGTGACCTGTTACAAATAATTTGTACATTCTGGAGACCCGAATCTCATTTTTATCACTGCTTTATGCATGCACACTGTGTAATGATGGTTGACTCACTAATTAATCCAGAGTGCTGTTAGACGCCTGTTTAAAAAAACAGGCATTTATGTCTAGTGAAATATAAATATTAACTTCTTATCCATACCCATTATTCGCTGCAGATTTCCATGTATGACTGTTGCCCTACTGGCACAACTGTACAGCACTGGATAATGTTTGAAAAAGGTCTTAATGGACTTTTTAAAGTGGTAGTTTGACAATTAAATAAATAAAATGCACAGAGAAGTTACATCCGGAAAGAGTAAGAATTTCTTGCATTAAATTTAACAAAGCTGGTTCTTCCAAACATATCATTACTACACTATGGTGATGCAATTCACAATGTTCCTGCACCACCAGCACCACTAAATGAACATATTCCTCCTACAAGCATTACTTCAACCATACTATTCAAAAATAGGTATTTTACCTGCCTCATGTATCCTGATAGCATTCTATGTAGCTTTCGACAAATGCACTCACGACATTGTGAATTTTATGCTGCTGGGCAGAACTGATATGAACCTTTACAACCTAACTAGAATAATTTGCAATTCTGTAACTTGGCTGGCTATCAAGATTTTGTCCTTATTCCCTACTAATTCCAACCTCTGCCTTAAGAATTCCAATTAGGATTTATTAGAATAGTTGGGCACCACAGTAAAGTAATGGTCAGCAATGCTGCCTCGCAGTACATGATTTTCCTAGTTCAGTTCCCTGGCGGGGTATCTTTTGTGTGTACTCTGCATGTCCTCTTTACCTGTGAGGGGTTTTCTTAGGTACTCCAGTTTCCCCCTAAATTCCCAAAGACATGCTAAAGGTGAAATGGCAATCCTTCAAGCTGAAACTTGACCCACCTCCTTGATGCAGGAGGATAAAGACATACATGCGACCTAAACAACCTGAGTGGAGTCAGTGGCTTGGGCACTGGAGGAGATAAGCAAGTGGGTATTGGCTTGAAATGGTTTAAGGTAATTAATTCATCTCGAGGGAGAAAGGGGGTTACACACTCATGCACATCGCTGCACTTCATTCCTGATAAAAACTGGGGACTAGCAGGGATGTTGTTTACAAGCAGAGGCTGGGCATTCTCTTAGTCATAAGCAGAAGTATAGATAAAATGCGGCATCGTTTCTGGGTCCCAGCCCCGGGGGACATCCTGCTAGGTGTCTGCGTGGGGTTGAGGCACCCTCTCTCACAGCAAACAATCTTTAAGATACTACATGTGCACAGCCTAAGCATGGCATTAGGCATGTGAAGAAAAACACTCCCTCAGCAGCAGTAGGACACTGTCACAGGATGCCCCAATCTCCTCAGTGACCCCAAACATGGTTATCAGCAAATTCAGGGGAAGTTTGAGAGGCTTCAGTAAACCCAGTGGATAAGGAAAGAAACTGGGAGAAGGTAATAGTCAGCTGTAAGGTAACCAAAAATAGGTTAAAAAAGAACTTTTAACTGCAGGTTTGAATGCTACATGTGAGTGTACGAGTACTTCCTGCAATGGGCTGGTGCCACATCCAGTACAGGTTTCTTTGTTTTGTACCTACAGACTGTAAGGACAGGCTTCAGCTCCACAACAGTCCTGAAATGAAGAATGAATGAATGAATGGGTGAGTAAGTAAGTGACTTGAAACAGCAGGGGAAAGAAGCCATGATCACAGTGGCCATAGCATACAACAGTTAAGTAGTCATGCTCAGCACAAAATATTAAAACTGCAAAGAGTGCTTTCATGACCTACAAGAGAGGTAAGGCGCTTACTTTTTAATGTATGACTAAATCTTCTAAAAGCACAGCATAACCCTTGCATGCAGTTGTTACATATTTTGGTGTTGTGTTATGCACTAAGCAGCAGTTGTTGGCTTTTAAAAGTTTGTGAAATGAATTTAGGGTTCCTCACCCAATACAAGACCACACTCGGTAAACAGTAGTGTGTACTTCACTCCACAGGAATGACGATGTTGATGTTAATAGAATGCCAGTTATATCCCCACCCACGAGACTCACTATAATAAATGTCTGCAAACATTGAAAGGATGATGGACACTAAACCCTTCATGCACTGTCTAAGTCAAGCTAAGCATGATATCTGCATATACTGCCCTAATTGTGTGCTTTCTACTCGTGTGCGTTATGTACATACAAATCAAGACCATCACCATCTCGTATACCAACTGCATTTTATAGCTGAACTAGCAGTATTTGTTTGTAATGCAACTGCTAAAAATAAAATCTTTATGTATAAACATTTTTATTTTTATACTAGTATGTATTAAACTTCACTAATACTCTCTAGGGTTGTTGTTGTTCTTCTTTCGGATTTTCCCAGTTAGGGGTCACCACAGCAGAACTCCGGTCTGCTAATGATTGGCAGTAAGTTTTTACAGTGCCAGCTTGACACCCAACCTTCAATGAAGGCACGCCCATTCACGCATGTATTTTAATACCCTCTAGGGTGTGCTAACCAAATGGCATGCCTTTTACTTTTTGCATTGCAGTGCATCTTGGGGTCAATGCACAGCATTTGACAAAGTTCACATATACTACATAGTTTTCCATAATTATGCAATGGAAATGGAGGTATGAGACACACAAAGGCAGTGATGTAACATCAGTGTATCTAGGTCAGGGACCACTATCATTTTTGGAAATGATTCATCACATAGCAGAAAAAGCTGTGTGTGTGCGCACGTGTGCATCAGTGTTTGTTTTATAGTGCAATAACATCACTACTTGAGTGGAGAAAACATTCGGCTTCAAAAGCAACCTGGCATTGCACAACAACACATGTTCATGCTCCGCTGAATCACAGGAACTTGCAGGACACTACACAGCCCTCCTTACACTTGGCAGTCTACTACTGCACAACACTGCTTAAAGTGGTTGAATACATGAAGTAAATGCTTGCAACATACATAAAGAATTTAGGAATTCCATACATTTTTTGATTTACATTTCATGTGAAACCTGTATCGTGACTGACTGAGTGACTGAGTATATAAATGCATCTTTTACAGGAAACTAGCTTCTGACAAAAATGCTAGATGTCTTATAAGCATAGTATTTGGAATCTATTCTTTTATCACTTGATGAACAAAGAAAAATATACATTTCAAAAAGACTCTCATTTGACCTGACATCTACTAAAGCAACATTTACTTGAAAAAGGGTACAGATAATTTATTTTTATTTATTTTTATTTTATTTTACATTTGTTGACTGAGAGAATCAGACTGGATGCATGTCCATTTTCAGCAGAGGCCCGGGAAGAAAAGCTCCACAGTTTGTTAATATACAAAGCCATTTAACACATACAAAGTCATTTCACATATACAGAGAACAAGTACAAAACATAACATTTTAGCTTGCAAACTGTAGTAGAGAGACACATTAGTTGCATGCCCGGTAATTTCTACTTGACTAGTAGTGACATAAATGGGAGTATGCTTAATTAACCCAGGAATATGCACGAATTCGCAATATTGTGTTTGAGTATGGTGGTGTTAGAAAGAAATGGGGAGTACAAAGAGTAGTAGAGCGTTATTTAGATCTTAGTAGGACTGCTAGCAGAGGAGGTTAGCATAGTAAGACTGCTAGTAGATGAAGTAAGTTACTATGAGGAGGTTGACAGCATATACTAAGAAAGGAAACAGGAATAGAGGGTTAACCTGGGGGAAGGCATGGGCATTGTCTTTTGATAAACAGGTATTCCTTTAGTAGTTGCTAAATTTAATGATTGAGTTCACGGAGGTAATAGCAGGGGCAGTGAGTTCCAGATTTTACCTATGTAGTTAGGAAATAGGGAATCACCTGCTGAGTTGTTGGATTTGGTTATTTTGATTAATGTTTTGTCACTAGAGCATAGTTGTCTGGGGTTTTCTTGTAGTTTAAGCAAATTAGATAGTGCTGGTATTTTTTCAGGATATAGTAGGAGTTTCTGGGTGAAGACTAGTTGATGGAAGGTAATGAGATTTGGAAGTTCAAGCCAACTTAGTTGAAGTAGTGAGTGACAATCATGGGAACTGTAGGGAGCATTTGGTTCAAATCTGCCAATTTGATTGTAACGTGTCTAGTTTTGCAATTTCTGTTTTGGATAGGTTGGTGAAGATGGGAGCAGCGTACAGAAGTGTGGATAGGAGCACAGTTTGAGCCATGGTAATTTTAGTTTGTTGATTTAGGTAAGTTTTATTTTTGTACAAACAGCCTAG
>NC_056743.1:212083662-212103662 GCF_019279795.1 Protopterus annectens | reverse complement strand
CTGGACATAAGCTGATTTAAGTATATTTCCTTCATTTTATTGTGGTTGTTATAACTTGGGGACTGATTTCTCAGATCTAGCTCTGTTGAAACTGTCTTGTGTGTGTGTCTGAAGCTCTGCACTAGTTGTTAAACTGCACTGAAATTCCTTTAAGTGTTAATTAGCTTGGGGGTTTTCTGATAACTTTAAAACCTGTGTTGGTTACATCTCTGGTAATCATTTTAAGTAGAGTTGCTGCTACTGAGATTTGTCTGCATACATCAACTGGACATAAGCTGATTTAAGTATATTTCCTTCATTTTATTGTGGTTGTTATAACTTGGGGACTGATTTCTCAGATCTAGCTCTGTTGAAACTGTCTTGTGTGTGTGTCTGAAGCTCTGCACTAGTTGTTAAACTGCACTGAAATTCCTTTAAGTGTTAATTAGCTTGGGGGTTTTCTGATAACTTTAAAACCTGTGTTGGTTACATCTCTGGTAATCATTTTAAGTAGAGTTGCTGCTACTGAGATTTGTCTGCATACATCAACTGGACATAAGCTGATTTAAGTATATTTCCTTCATTTTATTGTGGTTGTTATAACTTGGGGACTGATTTCTCAGATCTAGCTCTGTTGAAACTGTCTTGTGTGTGTGTCTGAAGCTCTGCACTAGTTGTTAAACTGCACTGAAATTCCTTTAAGTGTTAATTAGCTTGGGGGTTTTCTGATAACTTTAAAACCTGTGTTGGTTACATCTCTGGTAATCATTTTAAGTAGAGTTGCTGCTACTGAGATTTGTCTGCATACATCAACTGGACATAAGCTGATTTAAGTATATTTCCTTCATTTTATTGTGGTTGTTATAACTTGGGGACTGATTTCTCAGATCTAGCTCTGTTGAAACTGTCTTGTGTGTGTGTCTGAAGCTCTGCACTAGTTGTTAAACTGCACTGAAATTCCTTTAAGTGTTAATTAGCTTGGGGGTTTTCTGATAACTTTAAAACCTGTGTTGGTTACATCTCTGGTAATCATTTTAAGTAGAGTTGCTGCTACTGAGATTTGTCTGCATACATCAACTGGACATAAGCTGATTTAAGTATATTTCCTTCATTTTATTGTGGTTGTTATAACTTGGGACTGATTTCTCAGATCTAGCTCTGTTGAAACTGTCTTGTGTGTGTGTCTGAAGCTCTGCACTAGTTGTTAAACTGCACTGAAATTCCTTTAAGTGTTAATTAGCTTGGGGGTTTTCTGATAACTTTAAAACCTGTGTTGGTTACATCTCTGGTAATCATTTTAAGTAGAGTTGCTGCTACTGAGATTTGTCTGCATACATCAACTGGACATAAGCTGATTTAAGTATATTTCCTTCATTTTATTGTGGTTGTTATAACTTGGGGACTGATTTCTCAGATCTAGCTCTGTTGAAACTGTCTTGTGTGTGTGTCTGAAGCTCTGCACTAGTTGTTAAACTGCACTGAAATTCCTTTAAGTGTTAATTAGCTTGGGGGTTTTCTGATAACTTTAAAACCTGTGTTGGTTACATCTCTGGTAATCATTTTAAGTAGAGTTGCTGCTACTGAGATTTGTCTGCATACATCAACTGGACATAAGCTGATTTAAGTATATTTCCTTCATTTTATTGTGGTTGTTATAACTTGGGGACTGATTTCTCAGATCTAGCTCTGTTGAAACTGTCTTGTGTGTGTGTCTGAAGCTCTGCACTAGTTGTTAAACTGCACTGAAATTCCTTTAAGTGTTAATTAGCTTGGGGGTTTTCTGATAACTTTAAAACCTGTGTTGGTTACATCTCTGGTAATCATTTTAAGTAGAGTTGCTGCTACTGAGATTTGTCTGCATACATCAACTGGACATAAGCTGATTTAAGTATATTTCCTTCATTTTATTGTGGTTGTTATAACTTGGGGACTGATTTCTCAGATCTAGCTCTGTTGAAACTGTCTTGTGTGTGTGTCTGAAGCTCTGCACTAGTTGTTAAACTGCACTGAAATTCCTTTAAGTGTTAATTAGCTTGGGGTTTTCTGATAACTTTAAAACCTGTGTTGGTTACATCTCTGGTAATCATTTTAAGTAGAGTTGCTGCTACTGAGATTTGTCTGCATACATCAACTGGACATAAGCTGATTTAAGTATATTTCCTTCATTTTATTGTGGTTGTTATAACTTGGGGACTGATTTCTCAGATCTAGCTCTGTTGAAACTGTCTTGTGTGTGTGTCTGAAGCTCTGCACTAGTTGTTAAACTGCACTGAAATTCCTTTAAGTGTTAATTAGCTTGGGGGTTTTCTGATAACTTTAAAACCTGTGTTGGTTACATCTCTGGTAATCATTTTAAGTAGAGTTGCTGCTACTGAGATTTGTCTGCATACATCAACTGGACATAAGCTGATTTAAGTATATTTCCTTCATTTTATTGTGGTTGTTATAACTTGGGGACTGATTTCTCAGATCTAGCTCTGTTGAAACTGTCTTGTGTGTGTGTCTGAAGCTCTGCACTAGTTGTTAAACTGCACTGAAATTCCTTTAAGTGTTAATTAGCTTGGGTGGTTTTCTGATAACTTTAAAACCTGTGTTGGTTACATCTCTGGTAATCATTTTAAGTAGAGTTGCTGCTACTGAGATTTGTCTGCATACATCAACTGGACATAAGCTGATTTAAGTATATTTCCTTCATTTTATTGTGGTTGTTATAACTTGGGGACTGATTTCTCAGATCTAGCTCTGTTGAAACTGTCTTGTGTGTGTGTCTGAAGCTCTGCACTAGTTGTTAAACTGCACTGAAATTCCTTTAAGTGTTAATTAGCTTGGGGGTTTTCTGATAACTTTAAAACCTGTGTTGGTTACATCTCTGGTAATCATTTTAAGTAGAGTTGCTGCTACTGAGATTTGTCTGCATACATCAACTGGACATAAGCTGATTTAAGTATATTTCCTTCATTTTATTGTGGTTGTTATAACTTGGGGACTGATTTCTCAGATCTAGCTCTGTTGAAACTGTCTTGTGTGTGTGTCTGAAGCTCTGCACTAGTTGTTAAACTGCACTGAAATTCCTTTAAGTGTTAATTAGCTTGGTGGTTTTCTGATAACTTTAAAACCTGTGTTGGTTACATCTCTGGTAATCATTTTAAGTAGAGTTGCTGCTACTGAGATTTGTCTGCATACATCAACTGGACATAAGCTGATTTAAGTATATTTCCTTCATTTTATTGTGGTTGTTATAACTTGGGGACTGATTTCTCAGATCTAGCTCTGTTGAAACTGTCTTGTGTGTGTGTCTGAAGCTCTGCACTAGTTGTTAAACTGCACTGAAATTCCTTTAAGTGTTAATTAGCTTGGGGGTTTTCTGATAACTTTAAAACCTGTGTTGGTTACATCTCTGGTAATCATTTTAAGTAGAGTTGCTGCTACTGAGATTTGTCTGCATACATCAACTGGACATAAGCTGATTTAAGTATATTTCCTTCATTTTATTGTGGTTGTTATAACTTGGGGACTGATTTCTCAGATCTAGCTCTGTTGAAACTGTCTTGTGTGTGTGTCTGAAGCTCTGCACTAGTTGTTAAACTGCACTGAAATTCCTTTAAGTGTTAATTAGCTTGGGGGTTTTCTGATAACTTTAAAACCTGTGTTGGTTACATCTCTGGTAATCATTTTAAGTAGAGTTGCTGCTACTGAGATTTGTCTGCATACATCAACTGGACATAAGCTGATTTAAGTATATTTCCTTCATTTTATTGTGGTTGTTATAACTTGGGGACTGATTTCTCAGATCTAGCTCTGTTGAAACTGTCTTGTGTGTGTGTCTGAAGCTCTGCACTAGTTGTTAAACTGCACTGAAATTCCTTTAAGTGTTAATTAGCTTGGGGGTTTTCTGATAACTTTAAAACCTGTGTTGGTTACATCTCTGGTAATCATTTTAAGTAGAGTTGCTGCTACTGAGATTTGTCTGCATACATCAACTGGACATAAGCTGATTTAAGTATATTTCCTTCATTTTATTGTGGTTGTTATAACTTGGGGACTGATTTCTCAGATCTAGCTCTGTTGAAACTGTCTTCCCCACCACCCTCCCTGTTCTTGGATGTAGTTTAAATTTGGTGGCTTTTGCAGTGCCCGCCCCACTGTAGATTTGATCTAGGACACTCCCCCAGTCCCTTCTCTTTACCGCATTCTCTCTAATAAACCCTTTCTGCACTTGCTTTTAGTCCTTTTTAATTTAATTACATTTTTTCATACTGTGTGTGGACTAATATTGCTACATACTCAAGTGTGCCAGCTTGCACTGCATGTGAATTGTTTTTATAGCATTTACTGTCTGTTTTTTTCCTTGTCGCTGTAAAAAAAAAAAAAAAAAAAAAAAAAAAAAAATTCTCTTGTTTTCCTGCCTTACTGAACTAGAGTAGTCCAGTTTCAGAGTTGCTGATCCCTGGGCTTTGTTTTTAGTTCCTGTTACTGATCCATTGCCTTATTAGGAAGGAGGGAAGTTTCTTTGCTTACCAGTGGGAGTGGGAAGCACTGAGCGGCCTTTTTGTCCGATTTGGTGAAGTTTCAGCCAGAAACTAGTAGTCCATTGGTCGTTTTGGGCCAGTTCCTAGCTCCTTTCAGCCCCCTGCTATAAAACACGCTAAACACGCGTTTTCCAGCTTGTACCAACTCAGCACAGATCCTCGTGGTGGCCTGCAGAGTGATCCAAGCAGCAGAGAGCTAAAAGAGTGACTTTCTACCAGATATAAGTATTTTGTGGCTTTCCCACTGTTATTAAGCTAGCGACTGCATTTCCTGTTTTACTGCTACTTTAAGTGATTTCTGCATTTTACACTGTTTATTGCACTTTAAGTTACTAATTGTTGCAAATTGTTTCTGTAGGCTACACACTAAAGTGCGCTAGCCGATTTACAGCATTTATAGCATTTACTGTCTGTTTTTTTCCTTGTCTCTGTAATAAAACAAAAAATCTCTTGTTTTCCCGCCTTACTGAACTAGAGTAGTCCAGTTTCAGAGTTGCTGATCCCTGGGCTTTGTTTTTAGTTCCTGTCACTGATCCATTGCCTTATTAGGGAGGAGGGAAGTTTCTTTGCTTACCAGTGGGAGTGGGAAGCACTGAGCAGCCTTTCTGTCCGATTTGGTGAAGTTTCAGCCGGAAACTAGTAGTCCATTGGTCATTTTGGGCCAATTCCTAGCTCCTTTCAGCCCCTGCTATAAAACACGCTAAACACGCGTTTTCCAGCTTGTACCAACTCAGCACAGATCCTCGTGGTGGCCTGCAGAGTGATCCAAGCAGCAGAGAGCTAAAAGAGTGACTTTCTACCAGATATAAGTATTTTTGTGGCTTTCCCACTGTTATTAAGCTAGCGACTGCATTTCGCCTGTTTTACTGCTACTTTAAGTGATTTCTGCATTTTACACTTTTTATTGCACTTTAAGTTACTAATTGTTGCAAATTGTTTCTGTAGGCTACACACTAAAGTGCGCTAGCCGATTTACAGCATTTATAGCATTTACTGTCTGTTTTTTTCCTTGTCTCTGTAATAAAACAAAAAATCTCTTGTTTTCCGCCTTACTGAACTAGAGTAGTCCAGTTTCAGAGTTGCTGATCCCTGGGCTTTGTTTTTAGTTCCTGTTACTGATCCATTGCCTTATTAGGGAGGAGGGAAGTTTCTTTGCTTACCAGTGGGAGTGGGAAGCACTGAGCGGCCTTTCTGTCCGATTTGGTGAAGTTTCAGCCAGAAACTAGTAGTCCATTGGTCGTTTTGGGCCAATTCCTAGCTCCTTTCAGCCCCCTGCTATAAAACACGCTAAACACGCGTTTTTCCAGCTTGTACCAACTCAGCACAGATCCTCGTGGTGGCCTGCAGAGTGATCCAAGCAGCAGAGAGCTAAAAGAGTGACTTTCTACCAGATATAAGTATTTTTTTGTGGCTTTCCCACTGTTATTTAAGCTAGCAACTGCATTTCGCCTGTTTTATTGCTACTTTAAGTGATTTCTGCATTTTACACTGTTTATTGCACTTTAAGTTACTAATTGTTGCAAATTGTTTCTGTAGGCTACACACTAAAGTGCACTAGCCGATTTACAGCAATTACTGTCTGTTTTTTCCTTGTCTCTGTAATAAAACAAAAAAAATCTCTTGTTTTCCGCCTTACTGAACTAGAGTAGTCCAGTTTCAGAGTTGCTGATCCCTGGGCTTTGTTTTTAGTTCCTGTTACTGATCCATTGCCTTATTAGGAAGGAGGAAGTTTCTTTGCTTACCAGTGGGAGTGGGAAGCACTGAGCTGCCTTTTGTCTGATTTGGTGAAGTTTCAGCCAGAAACTAGTAGTCCATTGGTCGTTTTGGGCCAATTCCTAGCTCCCTTCAGCCCCCTGCTATAAAACACGCTAAACGCGCGGAGTTACCACTGTTGCACACAAGAGCAGCGGCGGTTAAACAAGGTTAAACTATTTGGGCCATCTAAATTCCACTCTTCCAATTTTCCCTTAAAACTACCTTCCTCGAGCTGTACTGCTGATCTAACCAGCATATCCTATAACTGAAAAGTTCATCTCTACTTGATTCCCAAGTAGACTATTCTCTATCTGTAAAGCCTAGCACTTACTCCTACAGTACTTGCACCTTGATAAAGCACTCTTATTATAGATAGTACCCCACCAGCCTAAAACCCACTTCCCCGGAGTCCTTTGAAAGTCTCTTTATCTACTACTTCTAGTATGTCGAGGGATCAGTTGCTAGTGTCCTCTCCAGCTCAACTGGTGAACCTGGGAATATTGAGGCAATGTTACAACTGCCTCATGTACACAGACAATCCTCTCCTTCTCCCACAAAACACAAATACATGCGAGAGATGCAACTATACGGCCAAACTGGAGGCTGAGCTCTCTCAACATAGGACTGGCAAGACCAGACAGGAGGAGAAGGTAACCACACACAATACATACCCAGTCACACATGGTACCATCACAACTTCAAATCATACACATACTCACACAAAGACATACTCGGAGGCTCTGATCAAAAATTTACCAAAACAGCAGAGGCCACCAAAGCAGACACCCAAACAACTACCACCTCACGACCCAACACATGCAACACATAGACCACACAGTCAGAGTGTCAAACAGTCACAGCCCTTAAGGCCAAACAAAATGCCAGACACACTTGTCATTGGTGATTCCATAGTCAGACACACTGACGTCCGCTCACCAGACTGAGTAAAGAGAAGGTCACAGTAAGCTGCCTGTCAGGCGCTAGAATCCGCCACATAACGCAAGCACTCAGGTCTCTCAACAGCAGGTACAAGCACGACTCAGTCATTGTCCACGCTGGTGTCAACGACCTGAGACGCACCTCCTTGGACTACATGAAAGGGACATCGAGGAGCTCTCTGATTATGTAGCCCAGGCAGGTATGACCCTGACCTTGAGCAGTATCCTACCTTCACCTAGAATGATGCCACAATACAGTGATAAGATGATCAGCTTTAATAATTGGCTTAAATTCTGGTGTCATTCAAAGGGGATCCAATGTCTGTCTGCCTGGGATGACATGCTGGACAAGCCACGCTGCTTGCAAGGGACGGCTTGCACCTGTCACCCTGGGCTTCGGATATTGGCAAAGGCTCTTGCCACCCCCATAGTGCCTTTTTAGGCAAGGCTCAAATTCTAAACCTACCACCCTAGAACACCAAAACGGAAAAAAACTAAGGGTAATGCTGCTCAATGCCAGAAGTCTCAATCTCAAGATGCACGCACTCGAGGCCCTTCTCAATATGGAGAACATCGATGTCTGTGCTGTGACAGAAACCTGGTTCAAGGCTCCTGAGAGCACCCCAGCACTAACAGGTTTCACCTCATATCATGCGTTCCGCCACAAAATCCGGACAACACCAAGAAAGGAGGGGGGGTGTCCATATTCATAAAGGACACCCACACCTCAAGGTTGGTGGCAACGCATGATGCATTGGAGACCATCCAGGTGCAATTAACCATAGGCAAGACTGCTCTGCAATTTGTAGCATGTTACAGGCCACCCTCTCAAACTCAGGAACCTCACATGGCCTTCCTGAAAACATTGGAGGGATAAATGTATCTCCAAACACCATCATACTAGGTGACTTTAACTACCCTAATATAGACTGGGAACACTACTCAAGCCCGAACACTCTAACCCAAAGATTCCTGGAGTTCATAAACTCAAATGCCATGGAACAACTAGTCACCATCCCCACAAGAGGAGAAAACATACTTGATCTCATCATCACGAACATGGGATCAAAATGTTCAACACCGAAGTATACCCTCACTGGTGAGATCAGATCATAAACTAATCTCGCTGGAGGTCCTCATCCCGCCCCACCTGAAACAAAAAGACCACAGTGAAAAACTTCTCAAAAGCCGATTTCACACTTCTAAAAACTAGTGTGGTCTCCTTTAAGGCCCCTGAGCCAGTGGTAAACATTACTCAAACCGCTGAATCACTTACAAATGCCTTCTACCAGCACCTACAGGACTGCATGGATCAGGCAATCCCAAACAAAACTAAGACTCTCTGTACCAAAGGCAAGCGTCCAGTCTGGTGGACCCCAGCCATAAACAAGCTCTACAACAAAAGGAGGAAGCTACTACAAGATAGAGCAAAATCCTTGAAAGGTAAGACACCTTTGATCATTATAAGTAAAAACTAAGAGCTCTCATAAAATCATCCAAGGCAAATTTTGAGAGAAAAATCGCCAAGGACTCTAAAGAGAATCATAAGGCCTTCTTTAGCTATGTTAGAAACCTAGGAGGAAACTCCCAGATATGCTCAGAATTAGTTCAAAATGATGTGAAAATTACTGAACCTACACACATTGCCAACATACTGGCTGACAGGTTCAGTGCAAACTTCTCCCCCTCCCCAAAAGGAGAGATATCTATTCCAGAGGATTGTAGCCCCCAAACATCTCCAACGCCCAGGTGAGAACTGCCCTCACTAAGGCAAAAAACACAGCATCCATGGGACCGGATGGTGTCCCGGCTGTGTGCTTCATGAACTCAATGAGGAATTAAACCCACAGTTAGGACAGCTGTTTAATCTTAGCCTCACCTCAGGATACGTACCCAAGGAGTGGCGCACGGCGACTGTGGTCCCACTTCATAAGGGCGGTGCCTCCACAGACCCTGGAAATTACCGCCCCATTAGCTTGACAAGCCTTATCTGCAAAGCCATGGAGAGGATCATAATGGAACTCATAAATAAAGACATAGGGAACTTGCAGACTTTGGATCCAACTCAGTTTGGCTTTGTCAAAGGCAGATCCTGCCTCTTAAACTTGGTTGACTTTTCGAGACAGTCACCAAGGCCATTGATGAGGAAAGGCAGTCCATACAGCCTACCTCGACCTGGCAAAGGCCTTGACACAATACCCCACTCAGGTATCATCGAAAAACTCATCAGCTTGAATGTAAACCCATACATCACAAGATGGGTTGCAAACTGGCTAAGTGACAGAACCCACAGGGTCAGAGTTGCTGGAGCCATGTCAGACTCAAAGCCTGTCACAAGTGGTGTCCCACAGGGCTCAGTCCTGGGTCCACTCTTGTTCGGCATGTACTTTTCTGAAGTACAAGCAAACACAGGAGGGTTATGGCTGACAAAGTTTGCAGATGACTGCAAACTGGGCCATAGTCGAAAACACATCTGACACAGATATCCTCCAGAAGGGCCTCACAGAAATGGATAACTGGTGCCAGAGCCATGGCCTGAAGTTAAACGCCAAAAATGCATAGTCATACCCTTTGGGAAAAACAAGGCTACCCCTAGCTACCATATAGGTGGCAATCCACTGAGCACAGAAAAAGTCATCAGAGATCTGGGGACCCAGGTTGACAGTAGCCTTCGTTTGACACTCATGTTGCTAAAGTAGTTAGGAAAACCTTCTATATCACCCACCTGATCATGAAGGGATTCACATCTAGATCAAGGGAGGCCATCGTCCCCTGTACTCATCACTTATTAGACCTATGATTGAGTACAATGCCCGCTCGAATGTATCTGACCAGACACCTGCTGCAGCATGAAAGGCCCCAAAAGTTCCTCACCAAAAGGATAAAGGGTCTCAAAAATATGTCTTATGCTGCCCGACTGAAAGAACTCCAGCTCTATTCAGTCTCATACCGCTTGCTCAGAGGTGACCTGTGCCTGACATATAAGGCCATGTCAAACCCAGATTTGATGAATATGCTTCACCTCAAAAATCTAGATCCCTCAGAACCACAAGGGCGGAGACTTAAACCTTGACACGGTTATAAATAGAACGTGCTGGAGGGACAGATTCATCACCCAGAGACTCCCTATGCTGTGGAACAAAATCCCGGTACATGTGAGGCAGAGCACCTCTCTGGTCTTGTTCAAGAGGAATCTTGACCAATGGATGGGAGATTGCAGATATACCCCAGGGATTACTTCAGCGTCACTGCTTGACAGAGGCACAGCAAAATGATAGGCATAGTTTTTATTCAAACTAAAGGGGTGGCGAAAGCCACATAACTATGGGCTAGGCTTATAAATGCCCTTGGGCAGATAGCCTAGTATGAACCTATGAACCTATGAACCTATATACATATATATATATATATATATATACATATATATACATATATATATATATATATATATATATATATATATATATATATATATATATATATATATATGTTATATAAGGCAGCCGCGGTTCGCGTTGCTGCCTCACAGCAAGAGGTTCTCCGGTTCAATTCTCGGCTGGGGTGCCTTCTGTGCGGATTCTGCATGTCCTCCCTGTGGTCTTGTGGGTTTCCTCCGGGTGCTCCTGTTTCCTCCCACATCCAAAAGACATGCAGTAGGTGGACTGGACACTCTAAATCAGCCCTAGGTGTGATTGTGTGTCTACTGTGGAAGGTTGGGCGCCAGGCTGGCAACTCGACACCGTAAAACTCCACTGCCAATCATGAGCAGACAGATGATCCGCTGTGGCGACCCCTAACCAGGAAATAGCCGAAAGAACTGGGTCTCTGCTGGAAATGAGCCAAAAGCTCAGCGAGACTAACCCAGTTAACAAATGTAAAATAAATTATATATCTATACACATACACACAAACATATATACACACACACATATATATATATATATATATATATATATATATATATATATACACACACACACACACACACACAGACACCAGTATGCATACACATATGGGTCGTAAGATCGAACTGTCATAACATCAAATGGCAGCACGTAACATTGAACCGGCTTTTAACTAGAAAGCCAGTTTGTTTATTGGGTCGGGTGTTTACTGAAAATCCCTGTTGTTTGTGCCTCTGGCTTTCCAATGTAAAGCCAGTTTGATGTTCCATGTACTGATCTCATGACATAAACACAAAAATTGATCTATCACAATGTTGACGTTCAAGCCATTGACCACAAAAAGTACAGTTTTGTACCTACCATAAATGTAGATGTTCGAGTGTAGACACTGCTGCAGTCATTACACTTGGGTTATCCTGCCATCAGGCAGTTCCCCAGTCAGCCTGAGTTTCAAAGTCTTGGCCTGGCGTTGGCTGGTGTCGCCTCCTCCCTGATGTCAGTGCGACAGGGGTATAAAAGTTGCAGCCGACGCCATTTTCTTCAGTTTTTCTTGCCCCAAATGTCAGGTGCCCCCAAATAGGCAGGCAATTTGAATTGCTAATAAAGCATACATAAGAAAAGCAAACAACAACTTTCAGTTATCAGCAAATACTCCCCATAGGTAGCAAAGGGTAGAAGACATAGTTACGTACCAGCAAGTAAGAGGGGAAGGAGGGAGGGTAACCTGGACTGCAGCAGTGTCTACACTCGAACATCTACATTTATGGTAGGTACAAAACTGTACTATGTTCATCATGTTACACTGCTGCAGTCATTACACTTGGGTAGAATCCCAAAGCTGAGATAGGGAGGCTGGTTCTATAAGGCATTAGGGGTGGCTATTATGCCCTGCAGCACTGCAGTGGCGAAGCCAGCTCTGGATTTAGAGTAAAGAGGCAAATGGCAATGCTTGGTGAAGGTATGCACAGAACTCCATGTTGCTGCTTCCAAAATATCCTTGGTAGGTACTCCTCTGAGGTAGGCAATTGAAGTGGCTGTTGCCCTGGTGGAGTGAGATCTAATGCTGCTAGGTACAGGTTTCCCATGGTGGGTATAGCAAAAACTTATACAATGCCCTATCCATTTTGAAATAGTCTGTTTTAAAATGGCTTTTCCCTGTGCTCCTGCAGCATATGCTACCAATAATTGCTCAGATTTTCTGAAAGCTTTGGTTTTGTCCAAGTAGAAGCATAACTGCCTATGAATGTCCAAAGAATACAGTAGTCTCTCCCCTTTATTCTGTGGTTTTGGATAGAAAGTTGGCAAGTGAATAGTTTGGTTTAGAGCCACGCTTGATACCACCTTTGGCATAAACGTAGGGTTAGTTCTTAAAGACACCCTGTCGTGGTGGAAAATGAGGAAAGGTTCCACTGCCATTAGTACCTGTAATTCTGAAACTCTTCGTGCTGATGTTATTGCCAGGAGCAGAGCAGTTTTCCAAGAGATATATTTTAATTCTGCTGTGTTAGCTGGCTCAAAAGGAGGTAAAGTTAATTTTTCCAAAACAAAATTGAGGTCCCAAGTTGGAGTAGGTGCTCTATGGGGCAGTCTTATGTTTTTAGCCCCTCTGAGGTACTGTTTTAGCAAAGGATTAGATAAAATTGGTGGATCCGTGTTGTAATGAGCAGAGATGGCATAGGCGTGGATCTTGATGGATGAGAAGGAGAGGCCTTTGTCCAGCATCTCAGTTAAATATTGTAGTATCTGAGGAATGTTTGGGACAAGAGGGTCAAGGCTGTGAGCCTGGTTCCATGCACAGAATCTCTTCCATTTATCTGAATAGGCTTTCCTGGTACTAGGCCTTCTGGCCTCCAGAATGACATCCATAACAGCTTTGGAGAGAGGCACTGCTTGCTTGACTAAGGAATCTTCCATGCAGCTAGGTTTAAGGTCTTTAGCTGGCTGTGGAGTATCTGATTGTTGTGTTGAGTCAGCAGATGTGGGATTTGCAGCAAAATCCAGGGTGGTCCTTGTGCTAAGTTCTTTAAGATTGGGTACCAGTGTTGTCATGGCCAGTCTGGTGCAATCAGGATCATCTTTGGCTCTTCCTGTCTGACTTTTATTAGTACCTTTGGAAGGAGAGGTAGTGGTGGGAAAGCATATACTTGTAGGTTTTTCCAGCTGAATGAGAGGGCATCCACTTTCCATGCTTGTGGATGGTAACTCCTTGTGCAGAATTTCTGTAGCTGGCAGCTCATTGGGGATGCAAACAGATCTATGTCCGGGCTCCACCATTTCTGTGTTATCATTCTGAATATTTGTGGATTCAATTCCCATTCATGGGGATCCATGATGTTTCTGCTTAAGTCGTCTGCCAATGTGTTTTTCTCTCCTGACAGGAATTGTGCTTGCAGATGAACTTGATAGTTTAGAACTGTGTTCCACAAGGTCATGGCTTGTCTGCAGAGGGGGTAGGAATGAGTGCCCCCTTGCTTGTTTATGTACCACATAACTGGTGTTGTCTGTCTTTAGTAGTAGTTGTCCTGGATGCAGCAGGTCCTTGAAAGCTATAAGGGCATTTTGTACAGCTAGAGTCTCTTTTTGATTGGTGTGAAGATGCCTTTGTTCTGCGGGCCACTTGCCCTGAATACATTTTCCTGCCATGTGTGCTCCCCAGGCGTAATCCGATGCATCTGTTGTCAGTGTTTTCCTGGCTGTGGGTTGAGTAAAAGGCTGTCCCTTGTTGAGGTGACAAGCTTGAGCCCACCATCGAAACTCCTGTTAAAGGCAAGGAATTAGTGGTATAACTGTTTACAAACTTTGACAGTGTTGAGACCATACACTCTTTAGGTACCATTGTAGTTTCCTCATATGCAGTCTGGCATATGGAATTAGTAGTATGCAAGAAGCCATGTAACCCAAGGCCTGCAGAATTTTTCTTGCAGGGAGTTGGGTCTTTGTTGCCATCAATTGAAAGTATTGAGTAAATTGTCCTTGCTTGTCTGGCGTGAGATAAGCCATCTGGGCCATTGTGTTCAAGCTGGCACCCAGGAATATTACCTCTTGTGAGGGCACTAGTTTTGATTTCTTTTCATTTACTGTGTGCCCCAGGCAACTTAATAACTTTTTTTTACAAATGCCAGATGCTTTAGAAGAATGTCCTTGCTCTCTGCTTGAATCAGGCTGTCGTCCAGGTACGGATAAATTTGAATTCCTTTCTGTCTGCAAAATGCAATTACTGGTGCCAGGCATTTTGTGAAGACCCTGGGCGCAGTAGATAAGCCAAAGGGCAGTGCAGAAAATTGATAGTGCATCGAACCAGCTATGAATCTGAGGTATCTTCTGCAGTTTTGTCCGATAGGGACATGCAGGTATGCCTCATTGAGGGCCAAGGTCATGAGCCAAGCTTTCTTGCCCAGCATGGGA
Source organism: Protopterus annectens (assembly GCF_019279795.1). Lineage (NCBI taxonomy): Eukaryota > Metazoa > Chordata > Ceratodontiformes > Protopteridae > Protopterus > Protopterus annectens. The sequence continues at coordinate 212,089,151 of NC_056743.1, read as the reverse complement.
AGAAGCTGCTGTAGTGTCAACATTTTGAATTTTGGAATATCCTGGTAAGTGTTTAGAAAAGAAAGATCCAGAATGGGCCTCCAGGCTTTGTCTTTTCTGGGAACTAGAATGAGTCTTGAGTAAAATCCTTGTCCTTGTTCCTGTGGTGGTACCTTTTGAATAGCTCTCATGTCTATGACTGCTGTCATTTGTTTTTGAGCCTCTGCCCATTGATTTTGTGGCAGATTCGGCATTCCTTTTAACCTTGGCAGTGTGTGAAAGTGGAACCTGTAACCTTGAGATACAATGTTGAGAACCCATTTGTCTTTGGTGATCATACGCCAATTGTGATAGAAAAGTGCCAGTTTTCCTTCAAAGGGGGCTGCCAAGAGAGAGCTGTGTGGCAGCTGTAGTGGGAAGTCATTGGGGCTGTTTTTTATATGGTTGGGGCATGTCTTCCCCTTCTTTCTGGCCTGATGCACCCCCATTGTCAAGGCCTGTAAGGACCTTGTGGTTGACCTCTACCTCCTGGACGTCTGTATCTGCCCCTTTGAGGTCTGTCTGTAACTGGAAAGGACCAATTCTTTGTTGGCCAATTTCTGCTAAATCGAGGAGGCTGAACCTGTAAGAAATCCTTCACCGTTTGCATAGATTTTGCCTTATCCTCCATTTTCTTTAATACCTCTTCTGCCTTAACTCCAAATAACACATCCTGCTGCAAAGGTGCATCCAATAATTTTGCTTTAACATGATCTGGTAACGTATGTTCTTTTAACCAAGCATGTCTTCTAATGACACAGCCTGTAACTGCTGCTCTACAGGAGGCCTCTAAAGAATCAAAACCACATTGCAAAGTATGTTTTCCCACTTGTTCAGCAGCATGCAATAAATCCTGCATTTCTTTAATATTAGGAGGATCTGAATCTGGAAGCATTTTTTGTTTCAACTGAGACATCAAAAATTGCTGATATTTTAACTTGTGAAATGGGAAATTTAAGGCTCTCATTGATAAAGTTGTGGACGTATATACTTTCTTTCCCCATCTGTCTAATGCTCTGGCATCTCTGTCCAAGGGAACTGGATTCTTTCCTGATGAGGCCTTAACTCCTTTGGGTCCCTGAGAAATAGTTTCAGGGTCAGCAACAGGGCTTTTATACAGAAATTTGTGAGAGTCAGGGACTCTGTAGTATCTGTCAGGTTTAATTGGGGCTGGAGGTAAGGAATCAGGATTTAAGCTGGATTCAGTATACACATCATCCACAATGTCTAACACTGGCAGAATAGCTAGGGATCTGTGTTGAGGTAATAAAAGGAAGTCTCTGAGCCTTTTCTTGGATTCTGAATAATCCTGGCCTTCCCAATGGAAATGCTCCCTCATGGTATGTAAAGTTTCCCCAAAGGAGTAGTCCTCAGGTGGAGAGGCTGATGGGATAAGATTCCTCAGCATCAGAATCCTCATAAGGGGGTAAAGAATATCCTAGGTCTGAGGATGAATCTGAAGAAATGGACACCTGGTCGGATAAGTCATAGTCTGCATCCTGTCTAGGCCTTTTATCAGGAGGGGGATGGGAATCCCTGATCAGAGTGATTAGATCTTTGGCCATTTTGAGCATTTGTTTCTTAGGCATGGAGGCCTGTCCTTGAGAATGCTGTATTTGTTTCTTTGTTTTTAAAGGAGGCTTAGACATAGCAGAGGGTTTAATGCTTAACTGAGTAGGTCTGAAGACATCTCTCTGTAGGGTTAGTCTCAGTAGGCTGAAAAACTTGTGCGTCCGAATGCCCAGCCATCTCCACGTGGGAGTCAGAGGTGGCCTGTGGTTCTGCAGAAGCGGTCGTCAGGGGCTGCAAAGGCACCTCGCTGAAAACCGGAGAATCGGCGACTGGCCTAGAAGAGGCTTCATCGTCAGTTTTGGGCCTCGGATGCCTGCCCTTGTCTTTGCGCTTTTTATGTATACCAGTCGTCAGAAGTTCCGACGGCATGGTGTAACTGAATTTTCTGCCAAAATAATGTCGGGCAAAATCAAACCGACGTTTAATAGTGCGCTTGTCAAACCTAGCACAAAACCGGCAACCAGTGACATTGTGGTCTGGGCAAAGGCATGGGATACAATAGGAATGGAAATCCTTATGAGGTATTTGCTTCCCACATAAAATACAGTTATTAACTTTTACTGACATTGGTCTGAGGCAAGAAAAAGTTTCCCCAACGGGGTACTTAGCTTTGTAGAAGACTTTGGTTCTGGATTCGGGATGAAAATCTCAGGAGTTGGCCAACTGGCACTTGCGAACTGCTTTTGCTTTGGACACCGCGCAGCAAGAAAGACTGAAGAAAATGGCGTCGGCTGCAACTTTTATACCCCTGTCGCACTGACGTCAGGGAGGAGGTGACAGCAGCCAACGCCGGACCAAGACTTTGGAACTCAGGCCGACTTAGGAACCGTCTGATGGCAGGATAACCCAAGTGTAATGACTGCAGCAATATAACACGATGAACATCATGTAAATCACAAAATGGAAATCCAAAACAAATGTTTCTACAAGGAACAAGCCCCACAAAACCCATCTACATCTTCTGCCATTTATAAATACCAACTCTGAGGCCATACAATAGTAGCAAAAGGGAATATCCCCTTCCTTGCTGTAACAGCAATCTTTGTTGATATTTTGAATTTTAGATATTTGGTGTCAGTGTTTGAATGTTGACAATGTGATAGATCATCTTCAGTGGACCCACACGCACATATACATATACAAAACTGTCTCATTGTCTCATGAAATATCAAATGCTCAGAAGAGCAAACTAAGATACTAACAGTTTTAGAGCAAATCTAAAAGTTTTGAAACCAACAAACAACAAAACTAATTTTTTTACAGTGGGCAAGCCACCTGCATACCATCTTCTAATCATATATACCAAATCCAAGATAGCATAACAGTGGGTGTAAGGGGAAATTCCCTGACCCCACTGTAACACAATCTCACACAAACAGCAGCCAGCTAAAACACCATTGAGAAAGACATTCGCTCATATTAGCATTCCCAATTTACAGCAGTAAAAAGCATTCACTCATATGATCATTTGCTCATTTGATCTGCAATCATATATATATATATATATATATATATATATATATATATATATATATGTACATACATACACTCAGTTGATCTGAAATCATATATATATATATATATATATATATATATATATATATATATATATACACACACACAAACACACACACACGCACACACACAAACACACACACACAGGTTCATAGGTGGGTACTAGGCTATCGACCCAAGGGCCTTTGTAAGCCTAGCCAACAAGGTCCCCTGGCTTACACCACCCAAGAAAATTATTTTCCTGTGCCCCTGTCGAGCAGAGCCACAGAAGTGATCCCACGGTGTATTTCCTATTTCCCATCCACTTATCAAGATTTTTCTTGAAGAGAGCTAAGAAGGAACTTTGCTTGACATAGATGGGTAGCTTGTTCCAGAGCATGGGAAGTCTCTTGATACAAGAATCTATCCCTCCAGCATGTCCTGTTTATTGTGGTGGCAAGGTTTAGGTCCTTAGAGCTTGTAGCTCAGAGGGATTTGGATTTCTTTAGGTGTAGCATGCCCAACAGCTCTGTATTTGACATAGCCTTATATGTTAGGCAGAGATCACCTCTGAGTAGGTGATATGCTATGGAATAAAGCTAGAGTTTTTGAGACGGTCAGTGTAGGGCATCTGTTTGAGGTCAGTAATCCTCTTTATGAGGTACTTCTGTGGCCTTTCCAGCTGCTGCAGATGTCTTGTGATGTACATTCCAAAAGGGGCACTGTACTCTATAATGGGTCTAATGAGTGTCGAGTAGAGGGGAACAATGATCTTTTTTCCTAGATGAGAACCCTTTTGTGATGAGGTGTGCCATGTAGAAGGATTTCCTGACTACTGTGGCGATGTGATTACCAAAGGAGAGACTACTGTCCACCTGGTTCCCAAGGTTTATTATCACACATTCGGCGTTAAGTAGACTGCCACCTATGTGGTAGTTCATGGGTACAGAGTTTTTAACAAAGGGGATGACAATGCACCTTTTGGCATTGAGCTTGAGACCATGGCTCTGATACCAGGCATCTGTCTCAGTGAGGCCCTTCTGTAGGATGTCCACATCATTTGGGGACTCAACCATGGCTCTTAGTTTGGAGTCATCTGTGAACTTCATTAGCCAAAGGCCTTCTGTGTTAACCTGCACTTCAGAGAAGTAGATACCAAACAGGAGAGTTCCCACGACTGAACCCTGTGGTACTCTACTTGTTACTGGTTTGAAGTCAGATTTGGAGTCTGCAACTTTCACAGTGTGGGTTCTGTCAGTGAACCAATTGGCAACCCATCTTGTGACATAGGGATTTATACCTAGTTTAGTGAGTTTAGCTATAATTCCAGAATGGGGAATGGTGTCAAAAGCCTTGGTGAGGTCAAGATAGGCTGCGTGAACCACCTTACCCTCATCTACGGCTTTGGTGACTGCCTCAAAGTAGTTGATCAGGTTCAGGAGACATTATCTGCCTTTCACAAACCTGAACTGGATAGGGTCCAGAGTTTGGTACCAATGTCTTTGTTTAAGACTTCCATAACGATATGTTCCATGACCTTACAGACCAGACTCGTCAGGCTAATAGGGCAACAGTTCCCGGGATCAGTGGTGGCTCCCCCTTTATGGAGTGGGATAACTGTTGCTGTGTGCCATTCAGAGGCCACAAAGCCTGATGTGAGACTATGACTGAACATGGTGCTTTGGTGTGCAGCCAGTTCATTCTGAAGTTCGTGTAAAAAGCAGCCTGGGATATTGTCAAGTCCCATGGATGCTGTGTTTTTGGCTTTAGAGAGTGCAGCTTTTACCTGCATAGTTATGATTACAGGGAGTCTGCATTCTTCCTGTATAGATATGGGCCCTTTAGGGGGTGAGAGGGGGGTAAAGTTAGCACTGAACCTATCTGCCAGGACATTAGCAATATCAGTTAGTTCTGTAATTTTTGTGCCGTAGTGCAGTAACTCAGACCAGATCTGGGTGCTGCCATTGAGATCCTTGACATAGCTATAGAATGCTTTGTGGTTGTCCACAGAATCAGTGGTGATTTTGTTTTCGTAGCTAGCTTTGTAAGATCTTATAAGGGATCTCAGCTTCTTATTGAGGCTGACCAGGGAACTCCTCCACTCATGGGATTTTACTCTCTTTTGCAACAGTTTCTTCCTTCTGTTGTAGAATTTGTTTATGGCAGGGGACCACCAGATTGGCTTCCTTTTTTGGAGGACAGCATCTTGGTTCTGTTTGGGATAGCACGATCCATGGACTTGTGTAAGAGCTTACAGAATGCATCTGTGTAGGATTCAGCAGTCATAACTGTACTGTCCATCTGCATGGGTGTCATGAAGTTCGCCACTTCTGTCTTAAGAAGTATGAAGTTGGCTCTGGAGAATTTGTTACCGTCATTCCCTTAATGGGGGGGGGTTGGGTCGG